>NC_092093.1:25860671-25993171 GCF_045679555.1 Salvelinus alpinus | reverse complement strand
GACTTACATAGTAATTATGATGACTTCTGGAGGACGTCCTCCAACCTATCAGAGCTTTTGCAGCATGAACTGTCATGTTGTCCATCCAATCAAAGGATCAGAGAATGAATATAGTACTGAAAGCATACGCTACAGCTAGCTAGCATTGCAGTGCATAAGTGTGGTTGAGTAGTTGACTCAAAGAGAGAGAAAGACAATAGTTGAACAGTTTTGAACAAATTAATTTCTGTCTCGGGCAAATCATTTCATAATTTCAAATAATTTCATGATCATTGTAGAAAGCTAGAATAATGGCTAGATGCAACAAAAATGTTAGACTTAACCTACACGGCTACCAAGCAAAGAAATACATTTCTTCAAAAATTAAGGAGAAGCAGCAGAGAGGGAGAGCTAGCTATATTTTGTTGTATTTTTTTCTCCTTCTTAGTTTACCTTTCACTTACTTAGCTAGTGAATGCAGATAATTTCATCCTACTCAACAAACTGACTCAAAAGATAGGAATGCAAGCAAAGTGAAATGGTGAGAGAAGGAGAAGGAATTATACAACGAGCAAAGTGATGATGGCTGCGATGAAAGTGAATTGTGTGTGCTGGTGATTCCGCCGATTCTGTTGCAAAACGATTCTTAAACGTGGTTACAGATAATGATTATGGATTATCATGAATTAATTGTGAATAATGATAAGTGAGAAAGTTACAGAAGCATAAATAGCATACCCCCCCAAAAGTATATATGAATATATGAAAATATGTTGCCCCATAAAAAACATTTTATCGCAAATCCAAAATGCTGGAGTAAAGAGCCAAATAAAAAAGTTTGCGCTTCATTGTCCAAATAAATACGTAAGGGGAGTGTGGATTTCAATACACTTTAGTCATATATGCAACCCTTAAGTGCATCACTGAAGCTGTCCAATTGTACAAAATGTTTTATTGACGCATACTGTAAATTATGGTGCATTGTGTGGAAATTACTGTATTTTGAATGGTGCTGTAATTCCACCCCACAGAATACAGTACTGTACCGTATCTTTGGAGCACCAAAAACCTTTTGACCACTACTGGGGGCGTGGTATTGTTGTTTCTAGCTTATTAACATATTTTGAGGCGTGTCTTGTTAGAGTCTATATTTGTTGCACCCTTATGAGAGAATGTTGTACCAATTTAGCTCCTATGTGGTTATAGTGCCCCATGAATTGTAAAATGTATAGGGGATAGATTGGAGTGGCAGCAAGTCTTAAATGGTTGGACATTTTAACATTTGGTCCTTTTGGTCTGTTTGATTCTGTAGTCGCTGCCAGTTTAGAAGCCTTTGTTAAGGCCTATAATAGTGCAAGAAGCAGTGTGGCGTGGCAGGGTCCTGTTTCGGAGGGCGCATGGCTCTCGACCTTCGTCTCTCTCTCTCTCTCTCTCTCTCTCTCGCTCTCGCTCTCCCTCCCTCCCCCTCCCGTAGGGGAGTTGCAGCGATGGGACAAGACTGTAACTACCAATTGGATATCACGAAATTGTGGAGAAAAGGGGGAAAAAGTGCAAAATAATATATATAATAATAAAACACCAAATCAAGACTGTTGGAAAAACATTCCAGGTGAAGCTGGTTGAGAGAATGCCAAGATTGCAAAATATAAATTATATTTTGATTTCTTTAACACTTTTTTAGTTACTACATGATTCCATATGTGTTATTTCATAGTTTTGATGTCATCACTATTATTCTAAAATGTAGAAAAAAGTAAAAATAAAGAAAAACCCTTGAATGAGTAAGTGTGTCCAAACTTTTGACCTGTACTGTACTTCAAAGTAAAATATCAACTGTCTTGATGTTCACCTGTTAAATGTGTCTGTAGGCTATAAACCGCACTGCCTATTGGATCACATACAAAAATTAAAGTACACAGCCTATCTATTACACAGCCTATCTATTACATAGGCCCAATTAAAAGAGAGATGTGCATGGTAATTTGTTGTATGGCTACTTCAGGAATATGAACACATCACGAACAGAAAAGGTGAGGAATATATTCTGCAATGGTTATAAAAATAAATAGGAAATAGATTCCTATGTCTAATTATTTCGATTCCAAAAGTAAAGCACTTGATTTTCACTCGTCTCATTAACGGCAAACCCTTGAATGAGTAGGTGTGTCCAAACTTTTGACTGGTATACTGGTATGCTAGTATGTAGCCTACTGTAATTTCGATTTGTTGTTAGTAGCCTAAACAATGTTTCAGTATTCGTGGGCAGTCCAGCATATTTAGGTTGGGGGAAAAGTCGATGCAAAACATTGTTGAATTAACAGGTCCACAACTATTTGCCGTTGTTTTCTCTTTCTGTCACAGTCCTTTGCCAGATATAGCGTAAACATTCTGCCAATAAAGTAAATAGACTGGTAGCTTATGTCAAATATTTGACAGTATGGGTAGGCGACAGTATTGCTGTGTGATAGGAGCGCGATGTTGTTGCCTATTTAATCTGAGCCAATACCAAGGCAGGACATAGAAACCCAATAATCTATTGATCAACTAAATATTGAGCAACAATTCGTCCTTTGCATTGAAGTGTGGGCTGTAGCCTACTTTTAAATTGTTTCCAATATACTACATTTCCAAAAGTTAGTGGATTCATCTATTTCAGCCACACCCGTTACTGACAGGTGTATCAAATCGAGCCCTTTTTTGGTTACTACATGGTTCCATATGTGTTATTTCATAGTTTTGATCTCTTCACTATTAGTCTACAATGTAGAAAATAGTAAAAATAAAGAAAAACCCTTGAATGAGTAGGTGTATCCAAACTTTTGACTGGTAACAGTAGGTGTACTGTAATATGAAATACAGAATTTTACTCGCCACCGTGCTATAACCTATTGATTGAACATGAAAATGTGTTCAATTGACATCGTGCAATATCTGTTAAGCATGTCCTTCTTCCAGCATGAAGAAATTCATCTCAGTGCAGTCCTTTTCATAATCCTTTTTAACTATTGATATGGTTCCTTGACATGGAGTTTAATTGTAGCCTACACTAGCTTCAATATCATCATACAGGTGTCGATCTTAATTTGAGCCAGTTTGCTATATCAGGAAATTAATCCTGCAACATTTTTTGTCATGGAACATCATGTCTGAAATGTCAAAGTGGAAATTACAGACTTCAGAAGCCTTTTTAAACCTCAAATACACTACACATTTTTAATTTCCTGCTTTGTAGGAAAGTTCTCCTGCAACAGGGGTATCAAACAAGACCCTACATCTGTACACCGGCATGGAAAGTGTTCTAGGGGTCAAATTTGAAGCTATGGAGTCAGCCCTCTGTTATGAAAAACAACGGATAAGAACAGATAAGAAAATAGCACATCAGCTGCTCTGTTAAGATCCCCTCAAACAAAACTGCCTCACACACACGCACACACACACAGACACACTCTGCTCCCTTCTAGCCTATTTACCAGGTGAGTACCAGCAGCATTTGTGGGGCCTAAGAGTTCCTTCTTCCTCCCCCCATATTTGCCCAAGCAGCTGGCCTCTGTCAGGCTGCTAGGGACAGGGAGAGAGCCCCAGATAGGAGAGAACATCCCCTTTCTCACATACACATACTCAGTGTCATGGCCGTCGAAAGAACTGGACCAAAGTGCAGCGTGGTGAGCGTACATTATCCTTTATTTTGGAATGACACCAACAAAACAAGAAACAAAATGAACAACCCTGAAGCTTACGAGGGCTAAGTGCCACAAACACAAGTCAACTTCCCACAAACACAAAAGGGAAAAAGGATGCCTAAGTATGATTCCCAATCAGAGACAACGATAGACAGCTGTCCCTGATTGAGAACCATACCCGGCCAAAACAAAGAAATACAAAAACATAGAAAATAGAACATAGAATGCCCACCCAAATCACACCCTGACCAAACCAAAATAGAGACATAAAAAGCTCTCTAAGGTCAGGGCGTGACACTCAGGGCCTATTACGGTGAGGATGAGGCCAATACTGCACTGTTCCGTTTGCTTCCGTTTAAGAAATATTTTTCAACAGAATCGGCGGAATGAGTACACACCTGATCACGCTTAAACAGAGTTAACTTTCATAGCAGTTACGTTGTATTCCTTCTCTTCACTTTGCTTGTGGAATTCAATGCACAACATATCAGTTGTATGTAACCAGGCGAAAAAAAACTTTCCAAGCCAAACCGCCACACACAGCCTACATCATTGTCACCATTAAAGTAACGTCATAGTCAGCATAGATAATATAACTAAAGCATTAGTAAGCCCGCTACAATCATGCCGCAATGTTTGTGTACAGTCAGTAAGCAGTTACACCCATGGGCCCCGGTGGCAATAAATTAGTAATACTTAAAGCTCACCTTGACATGGAAGAGTTCCAGTGTTGTGTTGGAAAGTCATAGCCAGCTAACTAACATAGCATCCCTATGTTTGAGCAGGGTGTTTCAGTAGGCTAAGTAAGTGAAAAAAATGATGAAATCTCTCTCTCTATATTTCTCTCTTGATTCTTCTTCATTTTAGAATAAAATAATTTGTTCAAAACTGTTCAACTATTGTCTTTCTCTCTCTTTGAGTCAACTACTCACCCCATTGTATACACTGCAGTGCTAGCTAGCTGTAGTTTATGCTTCCAGTACTAGATTAATTCTCTGATCCTTTGGGTGGACAACATGTCAGTTCATGCTGAAAGAGCTCTGATAGGCTGGAGGACGTCCTCCGGAAATGGTAATAATTACTGTGTAAGTCTATGGAAGGGGGTGAGAACCAAGAGCCTCCTAGGTTTTGTATTGAAGTTAATGTACCAAGAGGAGGATGGAAGCTAGCTGTCCTCTGGCTACACCATGGTGCTACCCTACAGACTGCTGCTGAGACTACTGTAGACCTTCTTTGCAAAATAGTGTTTTCATCAGTTATTTGGTGACGTGATTATATTTAGTATAGTTTTATCTAAAAAGGATAACTGATGTACACTATCTGAAGGCTTATCTTTAGAGGGCATTTCTGCTTTCCCAAAACAGTTTCCAAGCTTTCTAACCATCAGGGGCATATTTACACTACTTGTTCTAACATCAATCTCAGTGTTCTCTAATGTTAGATTGATCGTGTGGAGAGAAACGGTTGGCCAACACTCTCACATGAGTCTGTTAAATATTGTAAATCACCAAAGGAAAATCATGTCCCCTGCCTTATTGGGTGGTCCCTGATGCTGCCCTGGGAAAGTCTATATGTGGAGGTTACCCATAAGAACTGATTCAGGGTTAGTTTTATGTTATCATTCCAGATGGTGAATGTTATGAGTAAAACTGATCCCAGTCCAGGTTTAGTTATAACCTATCCCTGGGGCCTGGGAAAGTAATCAGGGAGGTCTCCTCATGAAGCCATGCATGGCATTAAAGTGCATCCAGGGTCAGAGGTCTAATCATAAAATGTTCTTACGGAAGCTTTCTCCCCTCGTATCAGGGAAAAATGGATACCAGAACAAGGTCTGACAGGAGAGTCTCTGAATGTTCTGTTCTTTATTTTCTCTGAGAAGAGGTTTTTTCCTTCCTTCAGTTTAGGTCCCTGGGCAAAACAGGTTCTATTGGGAGAGGGCCAGGTGGCAGATCTGCCTCACCCAGAGAGAGGAAGGGAGGGAAGGGCAGATGGAAGGAGAGAGGGAGGGAGAGAGTGAGAGATGCACTCAGTAAGAGACAGAAAGAAGGTAGAGAGAATGTAGGTAGAGAAAAAGGAGGTAGAGAAAAAGTGAGAGAGGCATTAAAGAAGGAGAGACAACTATTTGTAGACAGGGAGAGAGTGTTTAGGGGGTAAGGAGGAGAGAGAATAGATTGGAAGTTAATATCTTCTTTCTCCACCGCGCTCTAGGGCTCCGGGGCCATGCTACAGCTTGCTTTCTCTCCACTCTCCTCGCAACAAGATCCTCCTAGTCCTGACTGTCTCTGTGATGTTACTGTGGGAGGAAGGTTCACCGGAGTGAGAGAGGAGGGGGGGGGGGGTAGTGTTTGCAGGGCACTGAGTGTATGAACTATCATACTGCTTTAATACTACTGTAATACCACTGTAATACTACTCCCTGTGAAGCAGGATTACCAGATTTTGAATGTAAATAGTGACTTCAGAGAACTTCTCCTCTACTCATTTAATCATGAACGGTGGAGGAAAATAAAGGAGAGGAGAGCTAATCCTGCTGTTGAGGATCAAACAATGCCTCTGCCCCGTAGGCCCCAATTATACAAATATAATAATCATGCCATGATAAAAACAGAAAAAAATCTTTGTCATATTGCAGTAATGTGCTCCCTATTGCAATATGATGTTGATTATTTTAGTGAAGTGAAGGATTGTAAGAGCATTTATCTTGACTGATATCTCTAAATCATTACAGGTGACTTTCTGAACTTGCCGTGCTAAAATCAGTTGTATGTGTCTTCGCCTGGGTATCTGGCTTTCATCAAACAACTCAGTGCCAAAAATGGAAGCTTCAAACACCTAAAGAGATAGAGACAGAGACACAGAGCGAGGGAGATGCAGATAGATAGAGATTAAAGCCCTGAGGACAGCAACCAACCTCTCTCTCTCTGCCTCTCTCCTGTTGTTGGGACATTTTTACTTAATCACAGCATTCTCCCTCTATTTCTCCCTCTTCTGCTCTTTTCCTCTCTCTCTCGCCCGAACTCTCCCCCTCTCTCCCCCCACTCTCTCTCCTCTCTCAATCGATCTCTCCCCCTCTCTCTCCCTCTCTCTCCCTCTTTCTCTCTCTTTCTCTCTCTCTCTCCCTCTCTGTCATCTTTCTACATCTCACTCTCTTTCTTCTGTCCCTCCCTCTCTCTCTCCCTCTTTGTCTCCCTGTCATCTTTCTACGTCTCACTCTCTCTTTCTTCCTCTGTCTCCCTCCTCTTCCCTCCCCCCTCTCTCTCTGTCCATCTACCTCTCATCTTTCTCTCCCTTCCTCTCCCTCTCTTCTCTGTCTGTGTCGTTAATGCATTCTGCATCCATAAATAGTAGTAATTAGACTGGGTCTGTTGTGACTGTGTTGTCTTTGATCTATTCAGGTGGCTGTGTCCCAGAAGGCTCTGCCCTGACACGTCAAACCACCGCCTCACTCCCACCCCACTGCCAAACCCAATCATTTACCTCACACACAACACAGTCAGCTGTCCTCAGGGGCAGCCATGTAAAACCCAAAAATATATTATCTACAAGATTTACAATGCAACTTTGATAATGCAACATTCACACTCTATCAATGTAAATGACTATTATCAATCACCATATCTATTTTTAAGTCCAGACTGATGTTATAGAGCAGAACAGAGGGCCCCTATTTGTCGTCTATATCCTCTCCTGTGTCACTTCCCCTAGGTGGTCTCTCTGTTCTCTGAGTAAAGGGAGAGATCTGAGGCCTTCCTCTCCCCCCTGAGGCTGTGTTGATGTTACTGTTCCAAAAATACCTCTGCCTTACAGGAAGGCCTGCACACACTCCTCTAGACTCAGCTCCTGTGTGTGTCTATGTGTGAACATGTCTACAACAGTGTGTGTATGTGTGTGTGTGTGTGTGGGGGGGGGGGAGTAGTGTAGGAGTAGTACAAACTCTGAGATGTAGTTTGTGGCTGTTAGCCTTAGGGACCAGAGTAATAGGGCTGAGTATGCTGTATGATGTTCCACTATGTGTATGTTATATCTCTTTAGTTAACTCTGTGTGTGTGGTTACCTCTGGTTACTGACCCTGCTGTTTGTTGCTTTTCAGGATAAGGACCCAGAGGGGGAGGATGAGGAAGAGGCAGTGAGTCCTGTATCCAAGGTAAACAGCCCAATCCCTCCAAACACCACAACTGTTTAGTTATTCCATCTCAAACCCACACACCTCCAGTATCTAGCCCTATGTGTCAACCTCAACCCCTTTTCATGTATGATCCCCCCATTTGAAGGACAAATTCACTTTTAGGGTATTACATTTAGTCAAAAGTTTAGTATCTGGTCCCATATTCCTAGCATTCAATGACTACATCAAGCTTGTGACTCTACAAACTTGTTGGACGCATTTGCAGTTTGTTTTGGTTGTGTTTCGGGTTATGTTGTGCCCACTTGAAATGAATGGTCACTAATGCATTGTGTCATTTTTGAGTCGCTTTTATTGTAAATAAGAATAGAATACAGTATGTTTCTGAACACATCTACATTAATGTGGATGCTACCATGATTTCGGATAATCACGAATGAATCGTGAATAATGATGAGTGAGAAAGTTAGTGTCATAAATACCATACCTTCAAGACATGCTAACCTAATCACGATTCATTCATGATTATCCGTAATCATGGTAGAATCCACATGAATGTAGAAGTGTTCAGAAACATACTAGAACAGAATAGCATACTCTGAGTTGTCCTGTTAGGCCCTGATCTGGCTATGCCATATGGCTGTGGGCTAAACTAGTTCATTTAGCAGACAAGATTTGGTTAGAATTCCGAGACATTATTTTACAGTATGAAGAATACAATTGAACATAGCTGAATAAAATATAAATTATATTTTCTCCAAATGATTTGAGGGAGTGCGCGCACTATTCTGTGTTGAGCGGTTAACAAAGAAACAGGTCCTCCTATATGCTTAATTTAGAGTTATTTATGCAACTTATTTGTGATACAAACGTTGGGCTATATGTTTTGATTTTTAATACATTCTAAGGCTGCATTATGCGACTCTAATTTGAAAAAAAATACATGAAAGGCAATGAGCTCTGCTTTGTTCTTTGCACAGGCTGCACACACTTCATCAGTCTCTCATTCACAATTTGATAAGCACTTGATAAAGCCTATGTCAATGTACTATCCCCCATAGTACAAAAGTTAACCTATTCTATTTTGTGCGATAAATAAATATTCCAAACATAGTCTGGGACAGTTGTGGGATGCGATAGATCCCAAATTAATACAACCACTAGCATCAAAAAAAACTTTTTAAGCAAAGAGGCTGACGCAAAAGATCAGAACGTTTAGCTTAACATGTTGATAAACTGTTAGGCTAATTCTTCACATTATACGCGCAGCAATACACACACGGCAGTAGGCTATAAGCCTGAATGTTCCAAAATGCAATCAATTAGCGGGAAAACACCATTCTGAAAAGTGACTGCAAATGTGATTATGCATGTAATTCTTTTATTATGAAGGTGCATTTTTATGGTGAAAATGATCTTCCCCAAACTTGAAACTCACACACTGCATATGGATGCCAGATAGGCTCTTCACCTGTTGTAAAGCGGATTAATGTGTTTAATTTTGCAAAGTTATTTGGCCACTTTAGTTGATATACACACCTTATGGGCTAGGCTACATGAGGTATGTGACTATGATTTGAAAAAGTTACAAAAAAAGGCATGCACTGTTTCTTACTGCACACAAGCTGGGCATCATTCACAAATGATAATATATCATTCACAAGTGATAGGCTAATATTGTCACCCATTAGACTGTTCTTGATTTAATCTTGTCTTTACATATACTAAATAATATACTGTATGTGTGAAATTTGTTTTGATATAGAATGAACCATTATCATGCCACTGTCTCGAAACAGGAGCGGGGGGAAAATACATGTTATTTATGCACATAAATCCCATGGTTAATTTTTATGCCAGCCAGGTAGGCTGAAATCCTTTTTTAAAGAGAAGCAATGTGCTTAATATTAGGAAAGTTGAGAAATAAATATTGTAAGCCTATAGAAAGCTGATGGGATCCTCCTCTTTTTAATAGAGACCATCACTGTGTTTTCTCACGCAATTGCATAGCCTATAGAAATGTTGTGCAACATGAGCTCATGGGCTCTCATGAAGTGTTTGATTACATTTTTGATTACATTTGCATTGATGTCAGAGTGATTAGAGGGACAATAGAGTGCTGAGTACCAGGCAGTTAGCAAGCTTGGTAGGCTACTAATGACCATCAGCAGCATCAGAGCTTGGAGAAGCCTAATTACCGTGACTAAACGGTCACATGGAATTTGACTGCTGTCATGACTCGTGACCGCCGGTGTGGCGGTAATATGGTCACCGTAACAGCACTAGTTGTAGCTTCACTGTCCAAATAAATACGTAGGGGAGTGTACGTACACATCATACCCTTGTATCACACCCCCTCAACCCCCATCCACTGTGGCCAGATTTTATGACACAGTGGATATCCGTCCACCTCCACCTTCAACCCTCATCATCCCTCAGCCCAGCCCTATGTGTCTCTGCTCTGTTTCTTAGCTAAGGTCACCTTCATATCTGTTTGTGGTGATGTTATTAGGTCTGTGTGTGTGTGTTTGGTGTGTTTTTGTGTCTTAGCTTTTGTTATCTGTTTGTTGTGGTACGATAAACAGGTGTCCGTTGTTGTTTCTGTCAACAAAGGTTTGTTGCTCTCCCCTACTGTGTGTGTGTGTGTGTGTGTGTGTGTGTGTGTGTGTGTGTGTGTGTGTGTGTGTGTGTGTGTGTGTGTGTGTGTGTGTGTGTGTGTGTGTGTGTGTGTGTGTGTGATCTCATGGGGTAGTTCATAACCTGTTTTGATGAGATGCTGCTGAAATGTGTACAATTTGCTAAACCACCATACTTCCTAACCATGTCGTGTTTGTGTGTAGATACCCCAGGAGCTGTGCTAACTGTTACTGTAACTGTTTAAATCAGTGGACAAGAAGTGGTGGTATTTCATAACCTGGTTGTAAGTGAGGATGGGGGACGGCTGGGTTGGTACGAGGGGGAAGGAAGCCGAACATTCTTTCAAGGAGTCAGGATTTGGTGGGGAGTAATCGGTGTGAAACAAAGCAAAGCTGAAAATAGAAAGAATTGTCCGCATAGAAAGCCAAGAAAGCCATGATTAGAATCGCCAAAAGCATGGGTCAGTTTTATGCTTAGACAGAGTTATATGCTTCAGTATATAGCCTTCATTTTTTATTTTTTTTATTTTTTTATTTTACCGTTATTTTACCAGGTAAGTTGACTGAGAACACGTTCTCATTTGCAGCAACGACCTGGGGAATAGTTACAGGGGAGAGGAGGGGGATGAATGAGCCAATTGTAAACTGGGGATTATTAGGTGACCGTGATGGTTGAGGGCCAGATTGGGAATTTAGCCAGGACACCGGGGTTAACACCCCTACTCTTACGATAAGTGCCATGGGATCTTTAATGACCTCAGAGAGTCAGGACACCCGTTTAACGTCCCATCCGAAAGACGGCACCCTACACAGAGCAGTGTCCCCAATCACTGCCCTGGGGCATTGGGATCTTTGTTTAGACCAGAGGAAAGAGTGCCTCCTACTGGCCCTCCAACACCACTTCCAGCAGCACCTGGTCTCCCATCCAGGGACTGACCAGGACCAACCCTGCTTAGCTTCAGAAGCAAGCCAGCAGTGGTATGCAGGGTGGTATCATTACTTTGTATGATAAAAAAACATATTAAATTGTAGAACTTGATGTATACCCATTTGATCATGCAGACTGCAGTAATACCAAGGTATGGATGAAAGAAATTCTTTCCAATAAGGCGTCCATTGTTCTGTGTGGCATGGAGGGAAAAGTTGCCATCTCACACACAGAGAGCTTAGTGAGGTGAATAGCCTGCTTGCTGGGCTGCATGGAGATTACACTGGGCTGTTGCTGCTACGCTGGCTTTGGTGTCCTGGAGGTGAAGGTTAAGGAGATCGCTGAGTAGCTTACTATATACTATGGTACATGCGCACACACACACAGCTGCATACCTGGGTCAGGGTTAAAGCTTTGGCATCACTGCTGGTCTCAGTGTTGCTGCATGGATTTGGACTGTAGTAAACCTGATCCACAGTTTACACCAGACAACACAGGGAGAGACTACACCAATAAATAAGAGAACAGCCTTGGGGGGAGAGGCAGAGAGAGAGATGGTATGGGATTAAATTTAAATTGATTTGGATCCCCATTAGCCGACGCCAATGACGACAGCTAGTCTTACTTGGGTCCGACACATAACGAAAAAGACATTACAGACAGAATACTTCACAATTTACATACATTTAAAAACATGAACATCTAGTGTGTGTGTGTGCATTTATCAGTTACATTTATCAGTTACAGTACTGTAACAGTACAGTACTGTACTGTAACATCAATCTACACATAATACCCCATAATGACAAAGCGAAAACATGTTTTTAGATATGTTTGCAAATGTATTAAAAAAATAAAATAAAAAATACTTTATTTATAGTACCAGTCAAAGGTTTGGACACACCTACTCATTCAAGAGTTTTTCTTTATTTTGACTATTTTCTGCATTGTAAAAAAGCAGTGAAAACATCAAAACTATAAAATAACACATATGGAATCATGTAGTAACCAAAAAAGTGTTAAACAAATCCGAAATATATTTTAGATTTTAGATTCTTCAAAGTACTTGAGTACTTTAAATGAAATTATGGGCAGAAAGACAAATTCAACTCCATCTTTCATCGAATCAGATGGCTTAAATATCACATTTACATAAGTATTCAGACGCTCTACTTTGCTGAAGCACCTTTGGTGGCGATTACAGCCTTGAGTCTTCTTGGGTATGACACTACAAGCTTGGCACACCTGTATTTGGGGAGTTTCTCCCATTCTTCTCTGCAGATCCCCTCAAGCTCTGTCAGGTTTGATGGGACGCATTGCTACACAGCTATTTTCGGGTCTCTCCAGAGATGTTAGATCGGGTTCAAGTCCGGGCTCTGGCTGGGCCACTCAAGGACATTCAGAGACTTTTCCCGACACTACTCCTGCGTTGTCTTGGCTGTGTGCTTAGGGTTGTTGTCCTGTTGGAAGGTGAATCTTCTCCCCAGTCTGAGGTCCTGAGCGCTCTGGAGCAGGATTTCATCAAGTATCTCTCTGTACTTTGCTCCGTTCATCTTTCGCTCGAACCTGACTTGTCTCCCAGTCCCTGCCACTGATAAACATCCCCACAGCATGATGCTGCCAAAACCATGCGTGACGCTTGGCATTCAGGCCAAAGAGTTCAATCTTGGATTCATCAGACCAGAAAATCTTGTTTCTCATGGTCTGAGAGTCCTTTAGGTGCTTTTTGGCAAACTCCAAGCGGACTGTCACTTACCTCTGTCAGGGCTTCCGTCTGGCCACTCTACCATAAAGGCCTGATTGGTGGAGTGCTGCAGAGATGGTTGTTCTTCTGAAAGGTTCTCCCATCTCCACAGAGGAATTCTGGAGCTCTGTCAGAGTGACCATCAGGTTCTTGGTCACCACCCTGACCAAGGCCCTTCTCCCCTGATTGCTCAGTTTGGCTGGGCGGCCAACTCTAGGAAGAGTCTTGGTGGTTCTACACATTTTCCATTTAAGAATGATGGAGGCCACTGTGTTCTTGTACCTTCAATGCTGCATACATTTTTTGGTACCCTTCCCCAGATCTCTGCCTCGACACAATCCTGTCTCGGAGCTCTACAGACAATTCCTTCGACCTCATGGCTTGGTTTTTGCTCTGACATGCACAGTCAACTGTGGGATCTTATATAGACAGGTGTGTGCCTTTCCAAATCATGTCCAATCAATTGAATTTACCACAGGTGGACTCCAATCAAGTTGTAGAAACATCTCAAGGAGGATCAATGGAAACAGGAGGCACCTGAGCTAATTTTTGAGTCTCCTAGCAAAGGGTCTGAATATTTATGTAAATACGTTTTTTTTATTTTTATACATTTTTATACATCAAAAAATTGAAACCTGTTTTTGCTTTGATATTATGGGGTATTGTGTGTAGATTGATGCTTTAAAAAAAAAAAAATTGCTATTTTAGAATAAGGCTGTAACGTAACAAAATGTGGGAAAAGTCAAGGGGTCTGAATACTTTCCGAATGCACTGTAGCCTACGGTTTTCTTGTAATCTATGTTTAATTTGTGTAACCGGTGTACGCCCACAATTTTTTAGGCTAACATTTAGGCCTATATATAAATTAGGTGTATGTTTTTAAAATAGTGTTTCTCTCTCTCGCTCTTGGACACCGTGGTGGACTGTCAGCTCTCAGACCTTTGTGAAAAAAATACCACCACTCACTAAAGCTGCTCTAACTCATTCACAGTAATTGATTTCAGATTACCAATCCTTACAAAATAAGGAAGACCCAATACTCTCTGTTTTTCTCCATCTTGTTTGGAAAAAAGCGTATACGATGCCCATTTTCACAGGTGTTTTTTCTTAAAACCCCATAAGGTTGATGAGATGCATCCAGTTCAGAAAACAGATATCTCTAGCTTAAACTGACAGATTTTTACGAGCATTTTTGTATTATGCTAATTTGATTTCCCCCGCGGAAATCAAATTAGCATAATAAAAAAATCCCCATAAAAATATGTCAGTTTAAGCTAGAGATATCTGTTTTTTTCATTGGATGAGTCTCAATCCACCACATCCACCTATGTCGCACTTCCGCATCTGCGGTGAAAAGTAACAGAGCTGGAGCAGTGTTTGTCAGACCATGAGACCTGTTATTCAATGCATTTCTATGGGCCAATAGCAGTAAGGCCAAAAATATACACTACCGTTCAAAAGTTTGTGGTCACTTAGAAATGTCCTTGTTTTTGAAAGAAAAGCTCATTTTTTGTCCGTTAAAATAACATGAAATTGATCAGAAATACAGTGTAGACATTGTTAATGTTGTAAATGACTATTGTAGCTGGAAACGGCAGATTTTTTATGGAATATCTACATAGGCATACAGAGGCCCATTATCAGCAACCATCACTCCTGTGTTCCAATGGCACGTTGTTTTAGCTAATCCAAGTTTATAATTTTAAAAAGCGAATTGATCATTTAGAAAACCCTTTTGCAATTATGTTAGCACAGCTGAAAATTTTTGTTCTGATTAAAGAAGCAATACAACTGGCTTTCTTTAGACTAGTTGAGTATCTGGAGCATAAGCATTTGAGGGTTCGATTACAGGCTAAAAATGGCCAGAAACAAAGAACTTTCTTCTGAAACTCGTCAGTCTATTCTTGTTCTGAGAAATGAAGGCTATCCCATGCGAGAAATTGCCAAGAAACTGAAGATCTCGTACAACGATGTGTACTACTCCCTTCGCTGAACAACGCAAACTGGCTCTAACCAGAATAGAAAGAGGAGTGGGAGGCCCCGGTGCACAACTGAGCAAGAAGACAAATACATTAGAGTGTCTAGTTTGAGAAACAGACACCTCACAAGACCTCAACTGGCAGCTTCATTAAATAGTACCCACAAAACACCAGTCTCAACGTCAGCAGTGAAGAGGCGACTCTGGGATGCTGGCCTTCTAGGCAGAGTTCCTCTTTCCAGTGTCTGTGTTATTTTGCCCATCTTAATCTTTTATTTTTATTGGACAGCCTGAGATATAGCTTTTTCTTTGCAACTCTGCCCAGAAGGCCAGAACCCCGGAGTCGCCTCTTCACTGTTGACGTTAATACTCTGTTTTGCAGATACTATTTAATGAAGCTGCCAAAAATCAGCCGTTTCCAACTACAATAGTAATTTACAACATTAACAATGTCTACACTGTATTTCTGATCAATTTGATGTTATTTTAATGGACAAAAAAATAGTTTTTCTTTAAAAAACAAGGACATTTCTAAGTGACCCCAAACTTTTGAACGGTAGTGTATATATATATTTTTGATACTTCAAGGGGTCTTAAAATTCTAAATCAAATAGCTAAATGATCCTTGGTATGACCATCTTAAAATAATTCCATATAGCTTAGTAGAACCCCTCCCCTGCTTAGACAGGGCTTAGAATCTGATGGGTTAAAACTGATTACCACTATTTATTGCATGTCATATCATTTTAAAGGGCTGTTTCTCATCTTTCAAAAAAATGTATAATGTTTGAAACGCTCAGAATGTTATGTGGTTCTCAGAATGTTATGTGGTTCTCAGAATGTTATATGGTTCTCTGAATGTTATGTGGTTCTCAGAATGTTATGTGGTTCTCAGAATGTTATATGGTTCTCTGAATGTTATGTGGTTCTCAGAATGTTATGTGCTTACTGGTATGTCTCAACCTCAACCCCTCTTCATTCTCCTGTCCCATCACTCTCCCTTGGTATGTGGAGGAAAGAAGGAGAGGACGAGAAGTAGACTAATCATATCTGATATTTATTAACCCCCCTCCTTTATTAGGGTCTTTAGACTGTAAGGTATTTTAATGACACCTTCATCAAACTGTAAATAGAACCAATGGCATTCCCCATAGACTTAACAAATCACACAGAGTGTGTATGGGTTTAATGTACAATATGTGCATGGTGGCGCTGTGTGTGTGTGTGTGCGTGTGCGTGTGTGTGAAGTGAGCAGAGGATATAGTGTGGAGGGGTACAGCCAACTATGCAGTGGTAGAGGTCTCATGTCTGTGTGTGTGGCATTGTAGAGAGTGTGCCTGTCTGTTGCCTACTTCACAGCAAAGAGGGCAAATAGGACCCTGCCTTTATTAAATGGAGGTCTCTGGGTTCAACGATCTGGGATTATAGGAGCTTTCATGGCCCTTTGTGTTTCTGTTTATATTTTGGTTGGCTTCTTTAGTCTGCAGACTTCTGTTTGTTTGTGTTGTCCTGTGTTCTCTGTCCTGTGTTCCAGAACAACAAGGACTGAACTGGGGAAAAGGGTGTGTGTGTGTGTTTTAGTTCCATAGAAACAGCCTCTTACACAGTGGCTTGTTGACAGGTAACCTCAAACGTTATGAGGGTACAGATAATTTGGAGTCCAAATAATACGTCTATTACGAGAATCCTGAATATTTATCAGAAATGCCAGGAATGTACTAATATGAAAAGAACAGGTCAGATGTGAGTTGGTATAAACGATATGACCTTGATATTTCACATTGGAATAAAGTGGGACAAGAACAAAAAGAGGGACATGAGCCAGCTACTGCTAAAGGGCCGGGATCAGGATGGGCGTTCCCTGTGCGGATAGCAGACCTGCGTTCAAATACTATTTTAAGTATTTCAATTACTTTCACATTTCAATGTAAGTATTTGGACACATTTTCTTTGAAAATACATGTAGTTGAATAATGGAATGTAGTTGGAAATACATTTGGAAAGTATGGCATGTATTTGAAAATACTCATACACAAATACAGTTTTCAAATACAAATATTTAAATGCTCCATGCACTTGAACCCATGTCTTTTGGTCCTAGGCGTATTTGTAATGTATTTGGAAACATTTGAAAATAGTTTCAAATAGCCTAGATTTATAGGACATTATTTGAAAATACTTCAAATAGAAGTAGTTGAATTCGGCCACATTATTTGAAAATAATAAGGCTGGAATTCCAATGTGACAGATGAGTGGGGGTTAGGTGGGAGGGTATTCTACTGGAATGTACTGACCAGCCAAGCGAGTAGTGACTGCTCTCTCTCTCTTTCACCTTCTCTCTCTCCTCAGTGCCAGGGCTGGAGCCGAGGTGACTGTGCTGTAACTGTTAACCCATTTTACACATAAATGACCAATACCTGTATTCAATCTCCATTGAATCCATTAATTTGAGTTAATCTCTTCACTTAAAAACAGACTGTTCTTGTGGTGGAAGTCAATAGTTATAAAACACCATAGAACTGTTATGATTATCATTCTAGAGCTTATGAAAACCTATTTAGGATTTACAGTCGTGTTTACAGTAGAGCCCGACCGATATATCGGTTCACAGATATTGACCTTTTAGCTCTATATTGGCATCGTCCGATAACTCCACCTATAAATGAAAAAGGGAATCTCATGCTTATCTGAACATTTGCGGCCATTTTCATGATGTCTCATTGTCACAATGTATGAAATCAATAGTTGAAGCATAGTTATTTGAAAATTGCTATTTTGGATGGCAATTTATGAGAATTCAGTGTGGAAGAATGACACTTTTTAATTTCGCTGATGTAAACAGTATATTGGCAGATATATCGGTATCGGTAAGTTTTGCCCCTCCCACCCAAAAAAGTTTAATCTGTATCGGACCCCAAAAAACATATAGGTCGGGCTCTAGTTTACAGTGGTGCTCTGTTTGTTTGGGTTTCCCAGGAGGTGAAAGTGAAGAAAGTCAAGTCCAAGAAGGAGAGGAGGGATAAGAAGATGTTTTCTTCTCAGGATGACGAGCACTTCCTACTGACAGGGGTCACACTGGCCGACCGCAGAGGGTGAGATTGATCATATACTGTACTACCATCATGACATATAACATAAAGTGCAGGCAAGTATTCGTATGTCATACTTTTGCTACCTCGCCCCACTACAACTCTTATTTCCCCAATTAGCTACAAGGTGCAATAGGACTGGCCCCATAGAACATTTAGTTGGGCTCAGAGGGAGAGGGCGAGGTGAGCAGTCTGTCTTCCCTCCTTCAGTGAGATGAATGTCCTGTCTCCTTTGACCTCTCTGAGAAGGTGAGGCCTACAGTAAGCTCTGCTGGCGCTGCTGCTCTCCCAAAACCACCTAATCCTGGATAGAGCCTCCTGAACACAGACATGCAGACATGCAGACATGCAGACATGCAGACAGACAGACAGACAGACAGACAGACAGACAGACAGACAGACAGACAGACAGACAGACAGACAGACAGACAGACAGACAGACAAAGAGAGAGAGTCAGATAGCGAGAGTCAGATAGCGAGACAGACAGTCTGACAGGACACAGAGAGACATCCAAGGTATAATGGCAGACTGATACTATAGGTAGGCACTAGGCAGTGTTCATGGGAGGATGGCACAGGGTTGAGTTCGAGCAATGCTATACAACATGGGCCCTTTCATGTTCAATGACTCATGTCATGTTAGATACTAGACAGGGCTGCATTCACTGGGTCGTGTCAACATCCTGTCTCCGCAGGGTAGTGGAATGTATGGAGGGTAAATCATCATTCAGTGGCAGAAGTACAATACCTCTGGTATCCCTATACAATGCCCTTCTCAATGGGGAACGCACCACACTCCTACTTTAATGTCCTACCGACGCAGTAGGGGAAGTGAGGGGGAGGGGAAGAAAATATGTCTCTAAAGGAGTAGGTGTGGGGGCTTAGGATGCCCCGTTGTCATGCATACTTCTACTGGATAATTAGAGCTGTAAATATAAAGTAGGGGAAAAAAATGTCTACTTTACCATCCCACACACTCATGTTCTAGTATCCTGCATGTTCTACACGCTTAGAAAAAAGGGTTCCAAAAGGGTTCTTCAGCTGTCCCAATAGGATAACCTTTTTTGGTTCCAGGTAGAACACTTTTGTCTTCCATATAGAACCCTCTGTGTAAAGGGTTCTACCTGGAACCAAAAATAGTTATTCAAAGGGTTCTCCTATGGGGACAGCCAAAGAACCCTTTTAGGTTCTAGATAGCACTTTTTTTCTAATAGTGTATTTAGGATGTGGGCAGGGGAGTACCCATATGCGTACACGTACACAACTACATTGGACTTCAAGGAACAATTATACATTTATTTTAGTATGTTCTTACTGCTTTTTGTGCTCATAGTCCTCTTCATCCTCCCCTCTCTCTGTCTTTGATCAAGGTCCCACAAGAAGAACAAGGAGGAAGGGAAGGAGAAGAACAAGCCAATCTTAGAGAAGGGCCACTGCTTCTGGGACAGCGTCACCATGACGATGAGGCAGATCACGCCCACCAGGAAACTGGAAAAGCTGGAGGGCTGGGAGCCGCCGCAGTTGCCCGACCAAACAGAGACACCCACCGAGGAGGCAATGGAGGATCAGAGTGGGACCAGGGACTCGCCTGTGTACTTCCCCCAGGCCCTGGGGCTCCCGCTGGGGCTGCCCTCCTGGACAGGTCTGGGTCTAGAGGAAGACTCGTCGCACTACGCCAACCTGTCAGAATCACGGGATTCCACGGCCGTCAGGTGGACGGCCCGCGCCAAAGGCAAGCTGGCCGGAATAAGGAGGCGGAGCCGAGGGAGCGTTTCGGAGACATGGGAGGGGTTTAAATAAAAGCTTTACCCCTTACCTGCCAGCAATCCCTGCCCCTCACCTCTTTCCTCAAATTAAGAGGAGGGAAAAAGACATGCCTGTCTGTCTCTGTGCTGCATAAAGAACTGATTTTGTATTCCTCCATTGACATTCTGAGTGCAGTCCTGACGTTTCCGTACAGCATAGATGAACATATATCCCTATATCCATATGACTGTTCACTCCACAACATAGCAGATGAACTTACAAAGCAGACAAAGTCACTAAAATCTATTATTGTTGACTTTGTGTGGAAATTGTGGTGTTTTAATGTTGCAGAGACATTGAGCCTGGGAACACATTATGCTAGGTTGATCTGAGTGGATTGGTTTGGCAGTGTAGAGAAAAGGGTCACCATCTTGAAAAGGATGTCATAGATAAGAGGTTGGAAAGTAAAAAAGCAAACACATGAAGGCCTTACACTACCTTAAACTGTGCTATCCACTACACACGAAGGCCTTACACTACCTTAAACTGTGCTATCCACTGGCCTTTGACCATGTTATATTATCGAACCAAGAGAATGATTTCCAAAAGAGATTTTGTATTGTAACATAGGCATTCATGTTTTATGCTAGAGTATAATTTGAGAACAAGACCAGCTATGCTACTGTGGCGTTATTTAATGATACGTTTTCCATGCTGTTTGCCCTCCCTGGCCCTGCAGTAAATGTCTATTGGGAGAGGAATGTGTCAGAAGTCTTAGCTCCTAATAAGCATAGCTAAAAGGCTTAAAATGCTTTGTCCAATAACGTGTAATAAGCCTTCCAGGCTCTGAACCATAAGTGCGAATGTGTGTTAGCGAATATAGGCTGCTGAATCTGGAGTATTGTTAATGAATGATATGATCCAAATGTTGTTACAAGCCCAGCAAATGGCGGTCCACTGGAGTGTCATGAATACTGTACAGTCAAATCTAATGATAAGAAACATTTTCCATGCAATAAGAGGACTGAGTGACATTTTCTGCATGCAGTCTGTGTGCGGTTTCCCCGATTAGACAAAAAGCCATGATGTGCCTTTCTCTACAGTATGTGTTGTGGCATGCTTCTCTGCTCACCATATTGGAATAGACTACTACTAGACCAAGCTCACCATGAGGATCAAATGATGTGATGGGCAATCCCAGCATGCATCACTGCTGCACCCCTCCCTGGTTTTGACTAAATGGATTTCAGCTACGGACAGAATTTACTTTTTGTAGCAGGCTAGGAGAACTTACACAGCAGGTTAGGATAATTAGGTTAAGGTTAGGAAAAGGGTTAGGGTTAGCTAAAATGCAAAAACTCCCGGCACGACTAGAACATACAACTAGAAAATACAATTTTTTTACCGTAGCTGTATACCATCTAGCCACACCCCTCCCTTCTCATTCATGGCCATGAGAAACTTCCTGTATTCCAGTTTTCATGTTTCCAACAATTTTGACAGAAACGAATTCAACAGACATGAGATCTGCTGTTGTATGTGCCTGTGTAAATGTGTGTGTTGGTGCTTTAATAGGATAGCAGTGAGTTATTGAAGAATCATTTTATTTCATTTTCATAGCAAAAACACTGATTGTTTTGTGTGTGATTGCAAATTGATATTTTAATTCCAAACAGAATCAGGCTTTCCACTTGTAGGTGGTTAGACTTGGACAATCCTTTCATTTAAATATGTGCCTTTATTTTCAAATCTACTTAGTCCCTTCTTCCACAGCCACGTTTGTGCACAGATATGGGTTCCTTGCCAACGATGGCTGTTAGAGTTTCTGTATTTACTAAAAAGAAGGGTCACATTTGTTCAGAAGAATAAAGACATGCCCTGCCTGGATTGTCTGGATCTGCTTATTTCAACAAGGTGTCATTGTGTTCACTCCTAGGTAAATGCACGGTCAGATTTACTGTGCTGGACTTCAACAACAGAATAGTTGACAATGTGGAGAAACATGCAGGAACACTCTCCTTCATACAGCCTAACCGCTTGCTAGCCAACTAGCTTACATTGGCTATCATGACTGTTTAGGACTCCTGTTATGAATGCTCTATGCATGGCCTTAACCTCAGACAGAGGGTTCATGTGAATGTTGCCAAACATACTCTGCTCAGTCTCCTGTGCTGCTGTGATCTGCCTGGATGTTATGGGTCTATGTCATATTATAGTGGATTTTAAAAGGAAAAAGGTCAGATGATTGCCATAGTAACCACAGCCATGAACAACTTTATTATAATTAGATTGCTTCTATCCCAGGAAATTAATGATAATACCAACAAGAGTAGCCAACTATAAGTTACATATCAGTTGGAATGTTAAAGCAATATTACAAACCCCCACATAAAGTCATGTTTACATTTCATTTTTTTACTGTCTACTTGAAAGTTCTTCTGACAAAAGGTGTATCGTAAAAAGTAATTGTTACAGCAAACATGTACATTTATTTTTAGTGTTGACGCCTCAAATATGCAGGGCGAAAACACAGACAGAGATATACTGTACATAAACAGAGACCTACAACTACATTGGACATACATTCTGTTACCAAGGAAACAAACAAAAAGAAACAGTAGGCAAACTGGCCTAAAATGGCCACCAAGCCATCACATGGAATAATCAGTTGTTATTTCCCAACAAGGTGTCAATAATGAGCACTGTAGTTCTCTTTAATGCCATCCATGCCTCACACTCAAAAATGTTATATCATCTCCTCTTTTCCGCTCTGTTGTTTTCAGTCAGTCAAAAATATGCAGAAAAATATGAAACAACAAAACACGTCTTCTTCCTCTGAGCCCTTGTTTTTACACACACTATACACGGAGAGGAGAGGCAAGGCGAGGAGGGGGTAAAAGTCACCCCTCTCCTGGTCTGGAGTATCAAAAGGAGGTCTAGAATTTGAAGAGGTCTATGAAGTGCTGAGGTGAAACAGGCACGAGGCAGTTGTCGGGATCGTTGGCTGTACAAGGATGTCCAGAGTCCTAGGAGACAGGAGGGAGAGCCATTGTTACTATACTATAGCATCACACATTCATACGAGTTCCATGTCAGACAGGACAACAGTGCCTAAAATACAGTCAACATTTTCTCAAAAAAAAAAAAATCACAACCTTAGTCATTTTCAAAGCAAAAACACATAACAAACCAGAAGACGAGTGAGAACAAGCCGAGTCTAAAACATAATTCATCACCAGGACAACAAAAAACAAAATGGTGGCCAGAGAGTCAGACATGATGGGAAGGACCTTGAATAATAAGGCCAGGTGGCAGTCCTTTAGGGGTCAGGGACAAGTACAGGGGGAGTCAGGAAGAGAGGCAGGAAGTAAGGAACAAGAGAGGGATGGAGAGGGATCCAGAAACGTTAAAAGATTAGAAACAGAAGGATGGGAGGCTGTCTGGTTCTAACAAAGCCTTGGTTGGCACTGAGAGGAAAGAGGGGTCAATCTACGATGCCAGAGAAGAGAGGGGAAAAGGAAGGCACATTGCTCTACATTTAGGGGAGTTACTTGCAGGAGGAGCCCAGAACAATACTCAGGTTGTTTAGAGTCTAGTACTGCATCATAACACTAGTTAGTGGTGAGAGGAGCTGGCAAGGTGATGTACTCATATGTGCGCAGTCTGATCACACATTTGAGTCTTAATAGCAATGGTGTGACTAGTCCTTCTATTCATGAGCATCATAAGTGGGGCTATAAAGGTGAAACAAATATTCATAATAGTCATTAACAATAACCTTGCTATAACCCATGCTTTTGAATGCAATGGGTGGTCTGTTTCTTATAAAGAAAATAGGTAAAATCTGTCAATGAGGGTTAGTCAGTTCATTCATTGATCTTTGAGTCGCATGTGAATAATTTGTCTGGTTTCACAGATTACAGTTTCCTCCTTAGGTTCGGGATTAGCATAGTCATAAGCATTAACGTTAGCAAATTAAAGCCAACTAAAGCCCAACCAACATGCTAAACCTGTAGATCCCCAGGGAATAGTCCATTTATACTGTAGAAAACTTAAATTATTCATGTTCTGGGTTCAATTGAGAAGGTTTTTAAAAGGGTAACTCAACCCCAATTTCAGCATTTTCCCACCCCAAACATTCAGGTGAGAATTCTGGGTGGGTAGGTAAACATAGTTGTACCTGATCCCCACATTTTCTCACTAAAGCATACTTACCAGTCCACTGGCACACTCTGACAAGAAAATGATGTGCACCGTAAACAAATATCTCTGGATATTTATCTCACAGTGGTAAGGCGCAGAGTTCCTGACATCTATTGCCACTTGCGGTGTAAATTAAAATCCCTCATGGGGTCGCAAAAACAGTATTTGAAATGTGGACTCACATTTATTGCGGTATTGTTTTGGGAAGAAAAGTGCAATCACCTTGAAAATGAAAATTAGGGACTCAATTCAATCCAACCCGCATTGCAGTATTTACACAGTAGCTCTTTTTCCAATTGTCAAATTAACTCAGATTGGTCTTGTAGTAGTTGTAGGTTTTTAATACAGTACCCAAGGGCAACCCCTCTCACAGGGATGCTTTCACTTTTCAGAATGAAAAAATGCGTGGGTATATGACGAATCTTGTAAATAAAGGATATCTGCCCTGTGTGAATAGAACACCCAACCATTAAACTATGAGCCAAGTGTCTTCGCAGACCATGCCACCAATCAGTCATAGCAGTTGGGGGAAAAAATACAATGAGTTGACATCACCACCATTGGCATCTATTTTTTGTTGCGATGGATGGAGCTATGAATATAAACCTATAATCCTCATAGAAAAACATGTAGGCTTTCTTTGTAAAATCACATGTGCATGATGACCAAATTCTAAAACACTGAATTTGGTCATCTGTAGAAATGTGCATTACTGCCTTTTGAATTTTGTGTAACATCAGTAGTCACGGAAGCATCATGCAAAATATATTGTCACACTCCACTTACCAAGACTATTGCAAAATATGGCACGCGTTCACCTACTTTTATAGTGAGCCTTGAGTTGGTACCACCCAGCACATCTAGAAGGGGGTGTATTTCATACCAAAACCCTCTCTTGAGATGACGTAGAGCAACTTTCTCAAGGTGGCTCTACATCACGATTTAAATGGTAGAGTTGAATCACTAAGGGCAAAAAGAGCTAGATTTACTAATAAAATAACAAAATATACAGAACAAAAATAAACGCAACATGAAACAATGAATGATTTTACTGAGTTACAGTTCATATAAGGAAATACATTTAAATAAATGAATGTGAAATCTATGGATTTCACATGAATGGGCAGGTGCACAGCTCCCACTTGGGAGCCAGGCCCCGCCAATCAGAATTGAGTTTCTCCCCCCAAAAAGTGCTTTATCACAGACAGAAACACTCCTCAGAACCCCCAACCTCCCATCTCAGATGATCCCGCAGGTGAAGAAGCCAGATGTGGAGGTCTGGGCTGGCGTGGTTACACGTGGTCTTCGGTTGTGGGGCCAGTTGGACGTATTGCCAAAACCTCTAAAACGACGTTGGAGGCAGCTTATGGTAGATAAATTAACATTCAATTCCCATGCAATAGCTCTGGTGGATATTCCTGCAGTCAGCATCCCAATTGCACACTCCCTCAAAGCTGGAGACATCTGTGGCATTGTGTTGTGTGACAAAACTGCACATTTTAGAGTGGCCTTTTATTGTCCCCAGCACAAGGTGCACCTGTGTAATGACCATGCTGTTTAAATCAGCTTCTTGATATGCCACACCTGTCCGGTGGATGGATTATCTTGGCAATGGAAAAATGCTCACTAACAGGGAGAAACAAATTTGGGCACAGAACGAGAGAAATAATGTTGTGCATATGGAACATTGCTGGGACCTTATATTTTAGCTCATGAATCATGGGACAAACACTTTACATGTTGCGTTTATATTTTTGTTCAGTATATATGAAGACCAGAATTGACTTGCTTCACTATAATTAAGCCTAAAACAAATCATGAAAATTACTAAGGGCTGAGGTGAGAGGAATGTGCTAGAGTTACATGCTGCTAGCAAAAAGGAGAGGGGCAGTTAAGCAGTTTGTTGGTTCTGGAATAAAGGCTGGTTTTCTCCACCTAAATGATGAATCACTTCTAATAGCATAAGTTGAGAATTTATTTGAAGTGCATAACAAAAGTCTCAATACACAGAGAGACTATGTTGAATATTTTTGGGGGTGGTTGTGACTACACATTACTGATAAAGATTGTTTTGGCTGTACATTTTCCTCACAGTACATCCCTGTCCAGCTCTCGAGAACCCAACGGGGGCATACAGCCATCCCTAGGGTTCTAATGTGAATGTATATGGACCACAGCTGGCTCCATGTGGACTACAATCCCGACGCTCCGTTTTAATGCTTAGAAGGGTCTTTCTATAAACTAGGGTACCAGTGAGGATATGTTTTTCTCTCTCATGTCATTACATTAAGATATAGGGTGGTGGGGGGGGGGGGGGGTCATAGCTATATAGCCAACCTATGTTTAACCCTTAATCATGGTTGGTGTCTTGACGGATTTGTCCAAAATCGTGTGACAACTTACTTCTCTCCTTGCATTTATGGCAGTGTAAGCTGTCGTTATATCATATGTTAATCATTAAATCAGTTAAATTAGACATTGTACTTGAACCCTGTAAAAATCCTGGACCTAGCTGTCAGACAGTTTTTTGTATAGAGATCTCAGAAATGTGAAACTACGTAACATTTAGTGTCTCCTTATGTTGAGGGGGGAAAACAGTTTATGGGCACACAAATCGAAAATAATGTATGCATTGCAAAATCAAATGCTTCTAACAAAAAGAGTCACCTTACCTTTATACTTAAAATCGATACGATCATTAACATGCTTCTTCAATAATTCTGCATAATACTTGTTAGATGCTCATTTGGTGTCCAGCTGATCAGTTACGCTGTGATAATTTCACACATCTACTGATCCAGGAAGGAATTTTCCGAATAACAGTCAAGTGACAAACAGCTGTGATGGCGCATGCGGTGCAACAACAGCCCAAGTGCTGTAAAAAAGGTGTTTGCAAGGAATGTCCAGAATATTTTGGTGTCTCATTGGTTACGCCGGTGAAGACAGTTGGATCTAAAATCCTTAGTGAATTGATGTTTACCATCTATCAATGTCTGCTTGATTTACAGCAGGGTCTCGTTAGATTTAACACAGAAAGCAAAAAGGCAATGAGTTCGTGTTTTCATATATTTTTCTTCCTCGGCTTGGACACAGAGTCTACTGTGTGCAATTGTGTAGAATAGACTATTGTGCAATACCAATGCTATTCCTATTAATTATTCTGGATATAATGACAACAAATTACATAACCTAGTGGGCTTATTCACAATAATTTACATTTTACATTTACATTTGACATTTTAGTCATTTAGCAGACGCTCTTATCCAGAGCGACTTACAGTAGAGTGCATACATTTTATTACATTTTTACATACTGAGACAAGGATATCCCTACCGGCCAAACCCTCCCTAACCCGGACGACGCTATGCCAATTGTGCGTCGCCCCACGGATCTCCCGGTTGCGGCCGGCTGCGACAGAGCCTGGGCGCGAACCCAGAGACTCTGGTGGCGCAGCTAGCGATGCGATCTAGGGCACTGCGATGCAGTGCCCTAGACCACTGCGCCACCCGGGAGACATAATGTATTTGATATGTTATTTCATTACCAGATCATATTAAGATCTGGTAATGAAATAACATGTCAAATACATTTTGTTTTCCATGTTAGAACTGCAATTTTAAAAACAATACAAGGGGCTTGAAGTAGCCTACTTGAACTTGAATTTGTTGCTCATAAATTCAAGTACTGGAATAGGCCTACCTTGGGAAAAAAAATAAAAAATCCTCAATTTTGTGCTTGAAAAGTTATTGGAATTATTGTAGCCAATTTATAAGTTCTCCTGCTCCCTTGTAACTACCCATGATTAATACTTACATTTGAGTCATTTAGCAGACACTTTTATCCAGAGTGACTTACAGTAGTGAGTGCCTACATTTTCTTACTTTTATTAGGACGACAACATCTAATGTTGGATTCAACTAGTCTTTCCATAGAAATTCTTCCAGAAAAAAAAGGGGAAAAAAGAAAAAGGGTAGCAGGTAGCCTAGCAGTTAAGAGCGTTGGACCAGTTACCAAAAGGTTGCAGGTTTGAATCCCAGAGCTGACTAGGTGAAAATTATGCAATTAAAATCGAATTGCGCCGGTAAGTCGTTCTGGATAAGAGAGTCTACTAAAAACACTACACTGTAAAAGAGACCTGGTTTTCAGTCCCTTACTCATGATATGGTGAGATGAATGCTACCGCTATTCATGACTTTATTACGTGTGCCTACATCTGCCACATACATATCTCCATGCATGCATCCAATCTATTTAGTAAGGAAATGTCCACATTCTCACATTCTGTTATGTAAAAATATTTTGAATATCAATGCATTGGCAAGGCCCAAAAACTCTAAGAAATAATTATTCTTAAAAGTAGTAATGGCCTACTTTTTTTGGACACTTTTTGCATGCTTTTTATTGTGTGTGTGTGTGGGGGAGGGTTATATTAGGACCTATATGTACAGTTATATAAACATTAAACAATTGTATGACATTGAGGTTCTTTAAAAAAGTACCATTAAGTTCTTGAAAATGTCTCTGAAAGTCCTTGAATTTGACTAGCCAATATCTGTATGAACCCTGCTTAAAGGATGTAGAGCTCCATTTTTATGTGAGAGACGCAGACTCCGTCTCAACCTTTAAGTCATTACTGAAGACTCATCTCTTCAGTAGGTCCTATGATTGAGTGTAGTCTAGCCCAGGGGTGCGAAGGTGAACGGCAAGGCACTTTTGCAACAGACACATTTGCAACACATTTGCAACAGATCAAATAAGCAGCAAATCAGTGAAGGGGGAGATTGCATTTCAACTTAAACATTTTTTTATAAAATCGGTAAGCACATAGAGGTGGACCCATCTGAGCATGTCAGGGCCCTTGACTAGCTGAATTTTTTCTGGAAGAATTTCTATGGAAAGACTAGTTGAATCCAACCTGCCTGGCTGGCTCCCCTCTCTCCACTGGGATTCTCTGCCTCGGACCCTATTACAGGGGCTGAGTCACTGGCTTACTGGTGCTCTTCCATGCCGTCCCTAGGAGGGGTGCGTCACTTGAGTGGGTTGAGTCACAGACGTGATCTTGCTGTCCGGGTTTCCGCCCCCTCAGGCTCGTGCGGTGGAGGAGATCTTCGTGGGCTATACTTAGCCTCGTCTCAGGGTAGTAAGTTGGTGGGCTGTTGCTATCCCTCTAGTGGTGTGGGGGCGGTGCTTTGGAAAAGTGGGTGGGGTTATATCCTGCCTGGTCGGTCCTGTCCGGGGGTATCGTCGGACGGGGCCAGTGTCCCCCGACCCACCAGTCTCTGTCTCCAGTATCTATGCTGCAATAGTCCACGTACTGGGGGGGCTAGGGTCAGTCTGTTATATCTGGTGTAATTCTCCGGGCACATCTGGTGTCCTGTGTGAATTTAAGTATGCTCCCTCTAATTCTCTCTCGCTCTCCCCCAGGAGAGACCGGAGCACCAGGATCCTGCCTCAGAACTACCTGACCTGATGACTCCTGGCTGTCCCCAGTCCACCTGGTCATACTGCTGCTCCAGTTTCAACTGTTCTGCCTGCGGCTAGGGAACACTGAGCTGTTCAATGGACATGCTACCTTGGACTGGCTGTCTTGACCTCTGAATGCTCGGCTATGAAAAGCCAACTGACATTTACTCTTGGAGGTGCTGACCTGTTGCACCCACTCCAACCACTGATTATTATTTGACCCTGCTGGTCATCTATGAACGCTTGAACATCTTGAAGAACAATCTGGCCTTAAAATGGCCATGTACTCTTATAATCTCCACCTGGCACAGCCAGAAGAGGACTGACTGGCCACCCCTCAGAGCCTGGTTCCTCTCTAGGTTTCTTCCTAGGTTCCTGTCTTTCTAGGGAGTTTTTCCTAGCCTAGCTGTTTGGGGTTTTAGGCTGAGTTTCTGTATAGCACTTTGTGACATCTGCTGATGTAAAAAGGGCTTTATAAATACATTTGATGGATTGATATGTTGTTGTATAGGTGGAGTTATGGGCCAATTTGCATATATTCACTTTTATTCCTCTAAGAACACATGAAACTACATGAAAATCCTTTAGATTTTTGTTTCATACGATTTTGAAATGTTGATCCCAGTATCACACATTGTCCCTATTGTTCATAGAAAGACCCAGACACATTAATAATCGCAGTTTTAGCACAATAACAGCCTCCAGCCGACATCCTTGCGCTCACATTTCCATTGGAAAGGTGAGGAAGTGTCTTTCTGGAAGCATGCATTATTCACAACACAGTCATGTGCAACTGCGCTAAAACTGCATACAGTAAGTGTATCTTTTGGATTTGAAAAATGATTTCTCGCTGATATGAAAGTCAAGTTCCAAATGTTTCCAAAACCGTATCACAAGTGAGGCGTATTAACACAGAAAGTCAGGGCATTTCCCTCTTTCGGCAGAAACATTTGTGAATTGACGCAAATACGTTACCGTCTATTAATGGGCAAATCCCAGTCCTGAGCTGACCTCAAACTCCATAAACACAGCCAAAGGTCACCATGACATCACATACAAAGATTTCTCCTGGCTAGGACTCAAACTCACTCTCCACTTTGAAACTTTATTTTACATTTTAGTTTACTTTTCTTTCTTGCTAAGCACATTGCGAACTTGGAATAATGCTTAATAAATCTATTATTAATATCAACCTAAAAATAGGCATATGTATTATGGGAGTCCCCCCTGACATGCAGCTATGGAACACATAAAACGTGTCCGAAATGGCACCCTATTCCCTATGGGCCCAGGTCAAAAGTAGTGCACTATGTAGGGAATAGGGTGCCATTTGAGATGCTGTCATATTGTCTAGTGTGTCTTCTTGTTCTTACCTTCCAGAAGAGGATGCTACAGTGTCTGCAAAAGTGCAGTGTGTCTCCGTACTGCTCTCTCTTGGGGTAGTATTTCTGTAGGGTGAAGTACATGACCTTCCAGTCCACATGGCCCCTCTCTGACAAGATCAGATGCCTGCAGAACTACACACACGACGAGAAAACACAGTTGACACCAGGGGGAAAGGAAAGAAAGAGATGCTAAGGTAACTCCGTAGGGTAATTCCTGAGTTATTTTCTAAATGACCACCATTTCATGTTCAACTCCATAGACCTTATGTAGAATGCCTCCCTTATATTAAATGTGGCAACACTGCACTCTGGTGGTCACTGTGTACTACTCACTGAACATGACCCTGTATTCAAGCAGTTTGTGACACTGATTACATTGAATGCCATGTTTAGATACCCAGTGACTTCTACCTGTTTCTCTGCAAAGTGAAACTGGCACAGCTTCTTCCACAGGTGCCGGCCCTCACTGAGCATGTGAAGGGTGGGCGTGGCCTGTCCCAGGTTGATGATGTCACAGGCGTCGGAGAACTTGTACAGGATGTTGTTCTGCATGTCTAGCGGCAGGTCACGCAGCGTCATCCCATTGGACAATTGCTGGGGGGGGGGGGGAATATACATATGTTGAAACTATGGCAAGACTGTCGCATAACTACCAGGCCAATTATCCTCCAAGCAAGAGGTCTCTAGTCTCTTGAAACTAAACAGACAGCACACATGTCTTAGTACAGAAGTTACAACTTTTACCAAAGCAAACACATTAACCACCTTGATAATGAGACAGAAAATGAACCAGTCTATCTCTGAAGCCTAGCCAGCCTGATTCGGATTCAGCCAAACATCAGCACAAGGGTTGGCTAAAGCAGAACCAGATTGACACCTAGTTAAAGTTATCCCAGGCTGGCTGGGGCTGCAGAGGACCCGATGACTGAACACGGTCACCGTGCCAAATCATATCAAATGTTATTGGTCACACACGTGATTAGCAGATGTTATTGCGGTTGTAGCGAAATGCTTTTGCTTCTAGCTCCGACAGTGCAGTAATATCTAACAAATTACACAACATATACCCAATACACACTAAGTAGGAATGAATTAAGACTATATACATATGGACGAGCGATTTCAAGGTGGAACGGACTAAGATACTGTAGAATAGTATAGAAAACAGTATATACATATGAGATGAGTAATGCCAGATATGTAAATATTAAGTGACTAAGATACCATAGAATAGTATAGAATACAATATATACATATGAGATGAGTAATGCAAGATATGTAAACATTATTAAGTGACTAGTGTTCCATTCCTTAAAGTGGCCAGTGATTCCTAGTCTATGCCTATAGGCAGCAGTCTCTAATGTGCTAGTGATGGCTGTTTAACAGTCTGATGGCCTTGAGATAGGAGCTGTTTTTCAGTCTCCCGGTCCCAGCTTTGATGCATCTGTACTGACCTCGCCTTCTGGATGATAGCGGGGTGAACAGGCAGTGGCTCGGGTGGTTGATGTCCTTGATTATCTTTTTGGCCTTCCTGTGACATCGGGTGCTGTAGGTGTCCTGGAGGTTGCGTAGTTTGCCCCCGGTAATGCGTTGGGCAGACCGCACCACCCGATCATCTCCTTTGTTTTGTTGACGTTGAGTGAGAGGTTGTTTTCCAGGCACCACACTCCCAGAGCCCTCACCTCCTCCCTGTAGGCTGTTTCGTCATTGTTGGTAATCAAGCCCACTACTGTTGTGTCGTCTGCAAACTTGATGATCGAGTTGGATGCGTGCTTGGCCCCGCAGTCATGGGTGAACAGGGAGTACAGGAGGGGGCTGAGCACGAACCCTTGTGGGGCCCCAGTGTTGAGGATCAGTGGAGTGGAGGTGATGTTTCCTACCTTCACCACCTGGGGGCGGCCCGTCAGGGAGTCCAGGACCCAGTTGCACAGGGCGGGGTTCAGACCCAGGGCCTCAAGCTTAATGATGGAGGGTACTATGGTGTTGAATGCTGAGCTATAGTCAATAAACAGCATTCTTACATAGGTATTCCTCTTGTCCAGATGGGATAGTGCAGTGTGCAGAGTGATGGCGATTGCATCGTCTGTGGATCTATTGGGGCGGTAAGCAAATTGAAGTGGGTCTAGGGTGGCAGGTAAGGTGGAGGCGATATGATCCTTGACTAGTCTCTCAAAGCATGTGGGGACTGTACCCAGGTCAGTACCCAGGTCAGCAGTAGCTTTCCCTTATAGAGCCATGGCTGAACTATTAGGTGTGAGGGCTTTTAGGCCCATAATCAGCCGTTTAAAAAGGACCCCCCCTCATACTCTACCTTGGGTATCTGCAGGTTGTTGAGCTGCTGCTGCCAGTTGAGGATGGTCTCCAGCCTGCAGACCCAGATGTTGATGTTGCCCACCAGGACAGACTTGCCCATGCCCCGGGTCAGGATGCACAGGGTGGAGCTCAGGTCCTGCAGCAGCTCCTTGATACGGCGAGGGTTATGATGGTCCTCCAGAACTGGACACAAAGAAAGAACAAAGACGTTAAAACAGTGTAAAAAAACACCTTATAACTACGTCAACATTCACTGTCGTTCATACCAGGTCTCTCGAGAGATACATTTTATGTTTTTTGTAATAGAAGAAACGTAGTCAAAAATTCAATAACATCTAAAAAATGTAAAAAAAAAAAAAAAAAAACCTGTACAGGAAAATCATTATCAAAAGTCGAAGCATTTTACCATTACTCCCAAAGCAAAACCACCATTTGAAGAACGTACTGTACTCTCAAGGCATGCATGAAGCCAAAGCAAAATAGGTCTTTATATACTGCAGCTAATTCATGTTTTCCTTCCTGAGGCGTGTGGTTGTGTGACCTAAAGCTTAGATCTGATGGCTCCTTTGATCCGCCCGGCAACAGCAGCTCAGTAATGACGGGGCACTACAGCTGTGTGGTTTAGTGGCGGGACAATCACTCTGACACAGCAGCAGTGGGACCGGTTCTACTGCCACACTGACGAGACCAAACAATACCAAGAAACCCAGTATTAGACTGTCAGTTAGAGGGCATAGAATTGAGGACAGAGATGTGTTGTTCTCAGAGAAAGCATGAGGCTGCATTTCACTTCTCCAACCAGGGAGCAGTGCCAACACTAATGTAAGTATGGCTCAGAGCTAAAACCAGGGGCTGTGCCATTAGGCAATGTGCTGTGGTTACACTGTTATTCTGACAGGCCATTGAGTACAGACCAGGGAGGTACAGCATGATGAGGACATATCCCTCTCTGTCTCTCTCACCCTTCCGTACGATCTTCTCCAGCACGTTGAAGTAGTTCTTCTGAGCTGCTCCACTGAGGGACGGGAGCTGAGACCTGGCTATGAGCTGGAGGAGCTGCACAGAGGGAGAGAGAGAGGGTGAGAGAGAGAGAAGTAAAAGAGTGAGAGGACAGGACACATACCAAGGACTAGTATCAACACATATCCAGTAGAATTGATACATACAGTTTTAGTGATCAAGCTAAATCATGCTTATAATTCAGATAGTTAGCCAGCAGCTTACTTTTGCCACATAGGTAAATCTCTGGATGTCCTGAGTGGCACTGGAAAAATCTAGACGGTTGAAGGCTTCCCCTAGCGTGCAGTATCCATGTCTCTAAGGTAATAACACACAAACTTAATTACCAAAACACATACCATGTATGGTAAAGAGTAGAATGGGCAATAAACAAAATCTAGTGGACATTCTCAGTATTATTTACTGTCCATTAAATTTTGCATAAACAGTGTATCCACATTCCAGGTCTTGGGTCGCATAGTTATATGGTGCAGTTGACCTAAACTTCCCTCACCTCTCTTGTGCTCTCCTTCTGAACATAGATCCACTTCTCCTGGTAAACAACTGGGAAAAGAGAGAAAAGAAAACAGAGTCAAAGAGAGAGATTTACTTTGCTATTTATCAGAACTGTTTTGTTAAACCACAGTTGCCAAACCTCATGCTAGCTGGCTAGCATTCCTAATAGCTCTTGTGGTTGGCCATTTCCCCCCAAAGACCTTTAATGGGAATAAGATGGCTGCGGTCAGTGCTACTCACACTGTGATTTGGTGTTGTTGTTGTAGAAGTCTTTTTTCCTCTTTTTGGCAACTACCTCGCACACATTTCCAGTAAACAGATTCTCTTTGTTTTCATCGCAGAGCCTGTTTCAGAAAGACATGGTAGACATGAAAGGAGTGAGTTAATAGCATTGTTTATGAGCGTTGGCATGGTGGACGTCAGTGTATTTATGTAACAAACTAAGTGGCTGTCCACGCTGCAGAAGGCCACAGCCTGGCCATGCCCAGATGACTGCCTGACTACCCCTCTGAGGTGATTAAGACTGGCACAGCCCTGATCTGACCTGGCTGACCTCTTGTTTCTCAGAAAGACTCATGGAGAAGGTCAGGGACTATTTTCTGACCATAACATCAACTCTAATGCTGGACAAGATCTGCTAATCTCTTTATCTAGGAAACCACTTTCGGATAAACACTAACTTCAGATTTCCAAAAATCTCTGACTTGCATTGATGCCAGGGTGTGTATATGACTGTATGCCAATAGGTCACAGATAGCAGCTTGTATCCATGAGGTTGCATCACTGTCATTGTATCATTGAGGCAAGCATAAGATATCTAGCAGGAAATCAACTTCCCATCACAGGCAGCTAATCTCAAAATCCAGATTATACCGCAACTTTCAACAGTCCCGTTTTAAGTCTATGTTCCGTGTGCCCCCGTGGCTACACGGCTGCCTGTAGGGTGGAGTGGCAGAGTATGTCTTGTTTTGCATTCAGGGCTACAATTCATAGTGATACTTCTGTTGGGGCTATCCTTAGGGGACGGTTCAGTACGCTGGCAAATTTCAAATTACATCTTCAAACAGGTTTGTGAAAGTATGACTCAAGGCCAGTATCTCTGAGGGCTCCAGTATACTAAAACACTAATTATGAATGCACTTTTTAGCCCAACTCAGACCATATGATAAACTTCCTGCACTGCCACGAAGGCCAAAGGAATGAACTGAAAATAAATAGGTTAAATAAAAAAAACTTCTGGTCTTGCCCTTGACAGAGATTGGTTTGCCCTCTTTGTATCAGCAGAGCTTGAAGTGTAAATGTAATGAAGTCCAGTCAAAGTATTTGGCAACAGGCTTTCATCCTCAGTCCAACAGCATACCTTTAACACAGGGAAATGTATTGGCTATATCAGTCAAATTTTTGAAATATATTTTAAAGACTGTAAAAACTATTTCCCAGGTTAAATAGTCAACACAGGTTCTCCATAAAATGAGTTTATAGTTATTTGGGTGAACTACCTCTTTAACCCCTAGTCCATGTTGTTGCTACTGTTATCTGGAACATCATTGACCATTACCTTGCTCTGATCTCTATGGGTGTCGCGTTCTCTCTACACAGACAATCAGAAGGTTTAATGAGGACTGGCTGCTAGATCAAAGTGAGTGGTCCACTGATGTTCCCCATGCATTAGTAATCCATGTGCTCAGCCTTATCACTTGACCATCTCAGGAGCAGAGCTCTGAGACTCTCCCTCCAGCCTGTCTCAGATCCACACAGACTGACCACAGGTAGGGGGCTGGAGATGAAGCAAATCATTGGTGGGGATCAACATTTTTTGACACATGCAGCTTATCTAGGCTGGAGGCTAATTCAGGCCGTTTTATGCACTGGTCCCACTGCTTAATGCATTCACGCACGACCGTGCACACACACACACCAATCAGTAACAGGGAATTAGAGGTCAGGAATGCAATAACCTAACATTTTACAGAGGATTCTCACTGCAGCATGCCTGGACAGAGAAGGAAAAACAAAAACCCTCAGACAAGAGGAACAGAGCAATGTTGGCTCTCAAACTACTCGAAATATACTCTGTACAGTCAATGTGGGTCTTTGACAGTCGATGTTTACCTTTTACATGGCATCAGCTAAATGGCTGAGAGAGCTGAACTACTGTGTTGAACTTGGATCAGCACAATAGCAGGCATAATGATGTCTGTCTGTGGGAGTGTTTGTTTAGCAGTCAATGGCTACTGTGCAGGTACTGTATGATGTCATTGGCCTTTGAGTCTGGATGTTTTTTGGAGGATAGTCACTGAGAGGAAATAATGTAATCGGTTATTGTGTGATGCAATGTCATCGTCTGTTTTTCTGTGAGGTATTTGTAGGATGTTTATTGTCAACTGTTGTACTGTGAGGTACTATATGGCCAACTCTAGATTTGATGACACCATAAAAAAAAAGGTACTTAACGACTAGCCTATACTATTATAACCATCTGAGATAAATAGCGACCACATCACCACATTAAAAAACGTGTAGCAAATCATAACAATCAGATTTAATACTCTGCCACGTCAAAATAGAAGATTATTATTTTTCCAAATCTGTTTTGTTTGTCTAGACTGGAGCACCAGACTGGAGCACCACAGGCGTTAGACAGAGCTAGCTCTGAATGGGAAAACCCCTGGTCTAAAAGCCTCATCATTCACTACCACCACAGTCCACAGGACATGTTTCCTGCAGATAACAAGCCAGCACTCCTGCTGAGACAAATCAAAGCCTGCCCCAAACACTATTTTAACAGACAAGAGACAGACAAAAGTGACTTGTTTGTAGCCACTGCTATAACATAAAACGCCATGCTGATTTGATGAACACAAGGACTCCCTGCATAGTACATCCCTTTATATGGCAATACAATACAGGGTCAAACCCATGCACCCAATTATAGCATTCCATAAATATGAATCAGCCACAAAACCTGACAGAGAGGAGGAAGGTAGGAGAATTCTTGGCAACTTTATTCAATAGGTTTGCTAGTGAATGTTAAATTGAACCACATGTCAGAACAGATGTGAGATAGAGGGTGTTAATATTTCATTCAGTACAGATGTGTAGATGTGGAACATTTTTACCTTAACTTATACTATCCCTATACTCAATTTAGGCTACCCCACACCCAGGGTATGTTGTGCCAAGAGATGAGACCCCTTCTTTTTTATTTTTTAGACAAGCTATGTTTACATTAACGCAGATTATTTCCAGGGATCCACAACATCCTGAAATATATGTAGATATCTATGTTAGAAAGAATACTATATTTCTCTTGATGTAGTGATGAGATTAATGTAAAAAAAAAAAAAAAAAAATGGCTCCAAATACCCCACTCTCCCCTACTGACTTACAAATCTGCCAGTCATGTCTATTTCACAATACAATTCTCCACAGGTTGCATAGCTGGGGACAGAAGCTGAGAGAAACTAGACATGTTTGTATTCTATGCGTGTGCCTGGGTATCCTCCTCCGGCTAACGGGTATGGAGTCAGTTCCCTCAGACAATCAGTCACAAACAACTATTATCAGTATTCACACTTATTGTCTGACAGGCTGTGGGAGCAACAGGAACCAGAAACATCAGTTTGAAAACACTCGGTCCTTAACCCACACTGATGATAACACACACACCTGCAGATCTTTCCTACTCAGTTTACCTTCATCCTACGGCACATCTTCACCAGTTGGATCTGTTTTATTAGGTGACTGACTCACTTTACTCTGAGTCTGGCTTCAACAACCCTATCATTAAATTGCCTTGCCATGATGCCCTGGTGATGACAGGCGCTAACCATGGAATGGAAATCACTTCCTGAATGAGGTCTCTCTTAGTATGGAAATAAGAACAGGTTATGGCTGACTGGATCCGTCCTACCGTGATTTACCCTAATCTCTTGACAGTATTTCACAAGTTTACTGTGCCTCTTTTATAATCTAAAACAGCACTTCCGACAGATGTTTCCTGTTTCATGGGCTGAGAACATGAACACTTCCTGCTAGGGTCACTGGCAAAGTTACTCTCTCAGTCCAACTGATCTCAACGCTAACTGGGATGCATTTGTTATATCATGCGATTCCATATAGATAGACTACAAGAAAAATCTACTACCACCAATTCCCTTTCTCTGTTTATCCGGAGCATAAAAGGTATGCATCAACGTGAACGTTGTGAAGTTTCACCAGTAAAGGAGTAATAGCTGGTGCATTTAACATGGTGGATAAGTACAGGTGGAGAGGGTCATGTCCCGTGATCCTTATCACCAGAGTCAAAGCCTGCTGGGAAAGACTCCAGCACAGCAACTATGACAGAGAACCATGACAGAGTGCAATATCCACCATACAATTTCACGAGTTCTATTTCAGTCTCACTGAAAAACGTTCTGGATAAGGATATGTCAAGGTAAATCTCACTGAAAAACATTCTGGATAAGGATATGTCAAGGCAAATTATCTCAGTTTCATTATACAGCAGAATAGTTATCGGCCTAAATGGAGGTGATTTAGTTTTAATATCCCTGCAGTTTCTAAATGTTTGTATTTTGATTGGAATTTTTCTGGATTATGTGTGTATTGTTTTTTTATTGCTAGGTATTACTGTACTGTTGGAGCTAGAAACACACAAATGTTTCTGCACCTGCGATAACATCTGCAAATCTGTGTACGTGACCAATAAACTTTGATTTGATAATGTTTGCAAATAAATTACTGACATGCACTAATGAAATATAAACTTCAAAGACTTCAGTCAAAATAATCCCTTATTCCCTTCAGCAAGACGATCAAATAGAACAGGGGTTGAACATATAAATAAAGCTATAAAAAAAAAAATGTTTAAGTGCCGTTCATATTTATTCAGCTGCGTTTCATTTTATAATATTCCATGTCCCCGGAGCCATTAACAGACATTCAAAATGAACAGTAGACCATTAAATAAAAGCATCAGCTGACGGGAAAGAAGAGAGCAGTCTTTCCTAGGTTCTGTTCTGTGACTTCTGTCATGAATGGGTTCCTGAGTGGTGCAGTGGTCTAAGGCACTGCATCTCAGTGCTAGAGGCGTCACTACAGAACCTGGTTCATTTCCAACCGGCTGTGATTGGGAGTCCCATAGGGCGGTGCACAATTGGCCCAGCGTCGTCCGGGTTTGGCCGGGGTAGGCCGTCATTGTAAATAAGAATTTGTTCTTAACTAACTTGCCTAGTTAAATAAAAGGTTAAATAAAAATAAAAAATAGATCATGGGTCCATGACCCGCTATACCTTGGGTTAAACAAATATGTAATGAGAGTTTAACAACACACAGTGAAAGACTAACTGGGAAGGTGGTTAGAGCGTTGGGCCAGTAACCGAAAGGTTGCTGGATCGAATCCCCGAGCTAACGAGGTAAAAATCTGTAAGGCAGTTAACCCACTGTTCCCCGGGCGCTGTGGATGTTGATTAGGGTTGCACATTTTGGGGAATATTCAGAGGTGGAAACTTTCCATGGGAATTAATACCATTTAAAAATGTAGATGTTTTTTGCATTGGATATATTTACCATATCATATGGAGACAGAAACATAAACCTTTTACCTTATCATAAGTAGACATGATTGCAAATGATTAAATCCTTCCAATATATGTATTTTTTAAACAATTTAGTTACGAATTGAACTTTAATTAAATTAGTTGACTCTTCACAAGGGAGGATTTCACTGAACAACAAAAGGGAATATTGAATGATCCCCAATGATCCATCGCATCTCCCAAAAACATTTTCAACATACATCTGTAAAATGATAGTCGAGAAACTAAAGCTCTGGTTCTTCCTCTCAGGCTTCCATGTCTTCTCCCTGGACCTCCTCAATGTCCACCTCTTGAACATCAGACTCTGAGGCCTCATCTTCACTGTCACTTTCCAACCTTGAGGATGGCTCATTAAGCCTAAAATTTGCCCGGGTGGCCACCAATTTTTCAACCCTTGTATTGGTCAGCCTGTTGCGTGCCTTGGTGTGTGTGTTCCCAAACAAGGACCAGTTGCGCTCTGAGGCGGCTGATGTTGGTGGGATTTGGAGGACGGAGGCAACAGGGGAAAGAGCCTCAGATCCAAAAAGTCCCTTCCACCAGGTGGCTGATGAGATATGTTTGCACGACTGCCATATTGCATCGCCATCCCAAAGCCCTTGCTTGGAAGTGTACTTCGCCAGACTGCCAAGAACCTTGCCATCATCCAGGCCAAGGTGGCAAGACACGGTAGTGATGACACCATAGGCCTTGTTGATCGCTGATCTCTGCTCTTGCCAGCATACTTGGGGTCCAACATGTACGCTGCAGCGTGTATGGGCTTCAGGCAGAAGTCTTCACGCTTTTTGATGCATTTCAGAACTGCAGTTTCCTCTGCTTAGAGCAACAATGATGTGGGCAGGGCAGTACGGATTTCTTCTCTTACATCTGCAAGCAGAGTCTGAACATCAGACAAAATGGCATTGTCTCCCTCAATCCGTGCAATGACTACTGCTATAGGTTTCAGGAGTTTCCGGCTGCTTGCCACTCTCTCCCAAAATACATCACCCAGGAGGATCCTCTTGATGTGGCTGTCCATATCGGCAGACTGTGATATGGCCATTTCTTGGAGACTCCTTCCCCTCCAGGAGACTGTCAAACATGATGACAGCACCACCCCAACGGGTGTTGCTGGGCAGCTTCAATGTGGTGCTCTTATTCTTCTCACTTTGCTTGGTGAGGTAGATTGCTGCTATAACTTGATGACCCTCCACATACACTCTACAAGAGAGCCAAGGAAATGGTTGGGTATCCACTGTTTTCAGTGCCATTATGTCCTTCAGGAACAGATTCAATGCATGAGCAGCACAGCCAATGGGTGTGATGTGAGGGTAGGACTCCTCCACTTTAGACCAAGCAGCCTTCATGTTCGCAGCATTGTCTGTCACCAGTGCAAATACATTCTGTGGTCCAAGGTCATTGATGACTGCCTTCAGCTCATCTGCAATGTAGAGATCAGTGTGTCTGTTGTCCCTTGTAGAATACTGGTTGAGGGGTGGAGATGATGTAGTTAATTATTCCTTGCCCATGAACATTCAACCACCCATCAGAGATGACTGCAATACAGTCTACTTTCTCTATGATTTGCTTGACCTTCACTTGAAGACTGAACTCTGCATCCAGCATTGAGTTGATAAAGCATGTCTGGTTGGAGGGGTGTATGCTGTGCAAAGAACATTCAGAAATCTCTTCCAATACACATTGCCTGTGAGCATCAGATATGAACCAGTTGCATACACAGCTCGAACAAGACATTCATCAGCATTTCTCTGACTACGTTCGTCCGTTCAGTCAAGATTCATAATTTTCACCTCCAATAGAAGTAGAGGGACTTTTGTCAGAGGTTGCTTGTTGTGAGCGCTGAGGGAAATGTATGCACTTGGCCAGATGATTCTGCATCTTTGTTGCATTCTTCACATTTGATTTGGCACAGTTTATGCAAATGTACAGAGCTTTTCCTTCTACATTAGCTGCATTGAAATGTCTCCACACATCAGATGGTGCCCGTGGCATTTTCCTGTAAAGATTAGGGAAAAAATGAATTAATTTTTTTTTTAAATACAATTCCATGTACAGATAAAAAGTTAAGCAGTTAGATTAAACAACTCCTTTGTAAGATACATGTTTTAAAATGAAACATGTATGGAAACAGGTGAATTTACACTCGGTTAGCAGGCTCATGCAAGCTAAAACCCATATGCTAGCAAAAACTAACTAGCAGAAATTGTTAACAAGTTAGAAATGATTTAAACACACTGTGCTGTAGGCTACTATATACCAGTTAACAAAAAATCATGTATGTCATATAAAATATATTCACCCCACCCAGTACCGTAATCAAAACTTACCAGAAAGCATGTAGTCCTTGGCTCAGACAGTGTAATAGCGTGGGCTCAAAAGCATCTCATTAGTGTGCAAGATCTTGAGAATCAGCTGTACATGTGATGGAAGAATGCACTGTGCATACAGAGGGTTGCAATTCCATTTAATTGGGGATAGTTTAACCAAAATATGCCACAAGACCTAGAATTGCCTTATGTGTATCCAACAAAAAAGGTTCATTGTTATAAGCTAACTTTTGATGAATTTAAGCAAAATTCCCAGGCTTAACTTCCCATGGAAAATTTCCAGAAAAATGCCTGAAATTTACTGGAAAGTTTCCAACCCTAATGTCGATTATGGTATCCCCCGCACCTCTCTGATTCAGAGAGGTGGGTCGGGTTAAATGCTGCGGAAGACACATTTCAGCTGAATGCACTCAGTTCTACAACTGACTAGGTATCCCCATTTCCTAACCATGCACGCACACACACGTTCGGTGGTGTAAAGGACTTAAGTCGTTTTTGGGGGTATTTGTACTTTACTATTCATATTTTTTACAACTTTTTCTCCACTACATTCCTAAAGAAAATAATGAACGTTTTACGCCATACATTTTCCCTGACACCAAAAAGTACTCCTTACATTTTGAATGCTTAGCAGCAGGACAGGAACATTTTATAAGTCACACACTTATCAAGAGAACATCCATGGTCATCCCTACTGCCTATGATCTGGTAGACTCACTAAACACAAATGCTTCGTTGGTAAATTGTCTGAGTGTTGAAGTGTATCCCTGGCTATCCTTAAATTTAAAAAATAATAAAGACAATTGTGCCATCTGGGTTGGAATTTGAAATGATTTATACTTTCACTTTTGATACTTAAGTATATTTTAGCAATTACATTTACTTTTGAAACTTAACTATATACTTTTACTCAAGTAATATTTTACTGGGTGACTTTCACTTGAATCATTTTAAAAGGTATCTTTACTTTTACTCAAGTGCATGTATGACACTTGGCTACTTTTCCCCACCACTGCACACGTTTCAGTGAGGAAAGCCATTAGATCAGTAATAAATGGTAGACTATATCTCTGCTCAAAACCCTGTTTTTAATGGAACCCAATATCCAAATGGTGAAATAGAGTGTGGGGAGTGACAATGGTAGATTCTTCATACTGTTGGAAAAGCATTCCAGGTGTAGCTGGTTGAGAGAATGCCAAGAGCGTGCAACGCTGTTATCAAGGCAAAGGGAGGCTACTTTGAAGAATCTAAAATATCATTTGATTTGTTAAACACTTTTTCGGTTAATACATGATTCCATGTGTTATTTCATAGTGTTGATGTCTTCACTAGTATTCTACAATGGAGAACATAGTAAAAAATAAAGAAAAATCCTTGAATGAGTTCGTGTCCAAAATTGACTGGTACTGTATGTATGTATATACCAATAGGTGAATTATTAAGAGCGATGACGGCACGTACGTAAACGGCACTTACTCTTCCAAGTCTATTCCGTTGTTGTTGTCCCGCAATTCATTTCCATAGAACTCGATCCTCTTCCAGCCATCCTCGGTCTTGATCCAGCTCCATCCTGGCGACCTCCAGTCCTGGCCCAAGAAAGGCATCCTTCACCTGGGGAGTGTGCAAGGAGATATTTGCTGTTTATGTAGCTAGCTAGCTGCTAGTTAGTTACTGTACCTGTGTGTGTATTGTTGTATTGCCACGATTAAAATAAATCGCTGTGAGGAGAGATTACACATTGTAGCTAGCGATTTCTAGTAAAACAAAATCTACATCAGTTGTCAACACTGTCGAATGTACAATAAAGATAAAGTAATTGTTAAATATTGACTACTACTGCGGATATCTGTCAAGCACAGTTCTCTGGTTGAGCCGAGTTAGAAAAGGCAGAGCAAATGACAGCTAGCTCGCAAACTGATTATCCGGAAAACGATGAACAGACTATAGAGACAGAGGACTATTGTGTTTCTTAGTTAAACATATATATTCCCAATAAAACAATAAAATCAAAATTCCAAACTTACTTAGAGAGCGATTAGGTTGTTGTATTGAGAAACGCAGCTTTCCTCTGGAAATATTGACGGAAGTAAACATATCGTACAGAGGAATGTGACACGCCTCCTGCCTTTCTGTGATTGGACGTGTTGACTTTCTTTATCTTGTTGCTACCCGGAATTATATTGCTGATTGGCTGTCACTGTTGTCAATCATTAGCTTTTTTTTAAAGTACTGTGCTTTGCTAAGAAATTTTTCTACACGTGATAGAAACCTCGCACATGTTACCGGAGTGTATTGGTTTGTATATGGGGAAGGGATATAATGCCGAGCGTGCTAAACTGAACGGTATGGGTTGACTTCGCTCTAAGACATTTAATATTTTGATACCACTATAGGCTATTTAGCTCTGACATGATATCCCAGTTACAAATCGTGACCATGGGACTATAAGGTTCTATCTGACATTTTGGTTAAAAAAAAGTACATTGACAATAAAACCATTTTAAATCAGAAAGTTATATCTGCGCAAACACCTTTTAACTTGGTGCTATAAGGTTATATCAGCAATCCAATCACACAATTCTGGGTTGTCAATCAAAAATAATTGTATGTAAGGTGATATACAGTGCATTCGGAAAGTATTCAGACCCCTTGACTTTTCCACATTTTGTTACTTTACAGCCTTATTCTAAAATGTTATGTTATTATTCTAAAATACATTAAAAAAATTAAATAAAAAACAGAAATACCTTATTTACATACAGTACCAGTCAAGAGTGTGGACACAGCTACTCATTCAGGGTTTTTTATTTATTTGGACTATTTTCGACATTTTAGAATAATAGTGAAGACATCAAAACAATGAAATAACACATTTGGAATTTTATAGAAACCAAAAAAGTGTTAAACAAATCAAAATATATTTTATTTTTGAGATTCTTTAAAGTAGCCACTTTTTGCCTTGATGACAGCTTTGCACACTCTTGGCATTCTCTCAAGCAGCTTAATGAGGTAGTAACCTGGAATGCATTTTAATTAACAGGTGTGCATTGTTAAAAGTTAACTTGTTGAATTTCTTTCCTTCTTTATGCGTTTGAGCGAATCAGTTGTGTTGTGACAAGGTAGGTATACAGAAGGTATAAGGTATACAGAAGACAGCCCTATTTGGTTAAAGACCAAGTCCATATTATGGCAAGAACAGCTCAAATCAAATAAGCAAAGAGAAAAGACAGTCAATCATTATTTTAAGACATGAAGGTCAGTCAATCTGGAAAAGTTTCTTTCTTTAAAAAAAATCAAGAGCTATGATAAAACTGGCTCTCATGAGGACTGCCACAGGAATGGAAGACCCAGAGTTACCTCTGCTGCAGAGGATAAGTTCATTAGAGTTACCAGCCTCAGAAATTGCAGCCTAAATAAATGCTTCACAGAGTTCAAGTAAGAGACACATCTCAACATCAACTGTTCAGAGGAGACTGTGTGAATCAAGGACACCAATAAGAGTAAGAGACTTGCTTGGGCCAAGAAACACAAGCAATGGACATTAGACCGGTGGAAATCTGTCCTTTGGTCTGGTGTCCAAATTGGAGATTTTTGGTTCCAACCGCCATGTCTTTGTGAGACGCGGTGTGGGTGAACGGATAATCTCTGCATGTGTATTTCCCACCATAAAGCATGGAGGAGGAGGTGTTATGGTGTGGAGGTGCTTTGCTGGTGACAGTGTCAGTGTCAGTGATTGATTTAGAATTCAAGGCACACTTAACCAGCAAGCCTACCACAGCACTCTACAGCGATACGCCATCCCATCTGGTTTGGGCTTAGTGGGACTATCATTTGTTTTTCAACATGACAATGACCCAACACACCTCGATGGCAATGTAAGGGCTATTTTACCAAGAATGAAAGTGATGGAGTGCTGCATCAGATGACTTGGCCTCCACAATCACCGACCTCAACCAAATTGAGATGGTTTGGGATGAGTCGGACCGCAGAGTGAAGGAAAAGCAGCCAACAAGTGCTCAGCATATGTGGGAACTCCTTCAAGACTGTTGGAAAAGCATTCCAGGTGAAGCTGGTTGAGAGACTGCCAAGTGTGCAAAGCCGTCATCAAGGCAAAGGATGGCTACTATATTTAGATTTTTTAAACACCTTTTTGGTTACTACATGATTCCATATGTGTTATTTCATAGTTGTAAGGTCTTTAGTATTATTCTACAATGTAGAAAATAGTAAAAATAAAGAAAAACCTTTGAAGGAGTAGGTGTTCTAAAACTTTTGACCTGTAGTGTACATTCTCCTGTTCTATTGTTTTTTTAAAAACTTTTTTTTCATTGTCTATCATCTATTGGCATTATCCTAGTCAATCCGCAATTGTCTAGCATCTAGCATCTATTGGCATTATCCTAGTCAATCTGCAATGCAATCTGCAAATTTTACATCTTTACATCTCCCCTCTTTCTAAATTTCTAACGGATGTTTTCATATCTGTCCATTACATTTACATTTTAGTCATTTAGCAGACGCTCTTATCCAGAGCGACTTACAGTAGAGTGCATACATTTTATTACATTTTTCCATACTGAGACAAGGATATCCCTACCGGCCAAGAGCAGACGCTCTTATCCAGAGCGACTTACAGTAGAGTGCATACATTTTATTACATTTTTACATACTGAGACAAGGATATCCCTACCGGCCAAGAGCAGACGCTCTTATCCAGAGCGACTTACAGTAGAGTGCATACATTTTATTACATTATTTATTTTTTATTTTTTATATATATATTTTTTTCTACTACTACAGTCTACTACTACAGTACTACTACTACTCCACTTGGAAGGTATCAGAATCAAAAAAAAGAAGAAGGAAGCTCTACGCAAAAAACATATGCAAATTTTAACTCTGAGGTTCTTTGTTGTCTTGAAAGCACCATTGAACGAAGTCATATATCAAATGTCGGAAGAGTTCCAAGTTCCCAGTGGTCTTGAACTCGGCATCCAATTTGGAAAATCGTTGAAGAAATATGAGCTCCAAGTTTCCCACTTGAAAAGTATCAGAATCAACCAATAGGATGTTCTACGCAAAACAACGTACCCAAATTTCAACTCGGAGGCCCCAGGTTTCTGAGTTGTCTTGAAGGAACCAATAAACTCAGATTTTCCAACTTGGAAAGTTTCAGACTCAACCAATTGGAGTTTTACGGAAAAAAAACGTACACCAATTCTAACTTGGCGGTTCTGAGTTGTCTTGAAGCATCAGCTTGTGACCACTGAGGACAGTGACCCATTATGTGGGCTCAGCATCTGTGAAGGGGACACGGGCACGGGACACACAGGACATGGGAGGGTATGGGGGATGGGAGAGACCTGCGAGATGTCACCAAACAATAGCATAATGCACAACACTGCCAAGTGGGACAGTTCGTGTCACTCATTCATCATTGGGCTTTTGTTTCATGAAAATAACAGCTTGACAGCTACAGTGCATTCGGAAAGTATTCAGATCCCTTGACTTTTTCCAAATTTTGTTACATTACAGCCTTATTCTAACATGGATTAAATAGTTTTTCTCCTCATCAATCTACACACAATACCACATAATGACAAAGCAAAAACAGGTTTTTATAATTTTTTGCAAATTTCAACAACAAAAAACGAAAATACGACATTTCCGTAAGTATTCAGACCCTTTTCTCAGGACTTTGTTGAAGCACATTTGGCAGCGATTACAACCTCTAGTCTTCTTGGGTATGATGCTACAAGCTTGTAAAACCTGTATTTGGGGAGTTTCTCCTATTCTTCTATGCAGATACTCTCAAGCTCTGTCAGGTTGGATGGGGAGCGTCGCTGCACAGCTATTTTCATGTCTCTCCAGAGATGTTCGATCGGGTTCAAGTCCAGGCTCTAGCTGGGCCACTCAAGGACATTCAGAGACTTATCCCAAAGCCACTCCTGCGTTGTCTTGGCTGTGTGCTTAGGGTCGTTGTCCTGTTGGAAAGTGACCCTTCGCCCCAGTCTGAATTCCTGAGCGCTCTGGAGCAGGTTTTCATTAAGGATCTCTCTGTACTTTGCTCCGTTCATCTTTCCCTCGATCCTGACTAGTCTGCCAGTCGCTGCTGTTGAAAAAACATCTCCACATCATGATGCTGCCACCACCATGCTTCATCGTAGGGATGGTGCCAGGTTTCGTCTAGATGTGACGCTTTGCATTCAGGCCAAAGAGTTCAATCTTGGTTTCATCAGACCAGAGAATCTTGTTTCTTATGGTCTGAGAGTCCTTTAGGTGCCTTTTGACAAACTCCAAGCAGGCTGTCAATGTGCCTTTTACTGAGAAGTGGCTTCCGTCAGGTCACTCTACGATAAAGGCCTGACATGTTCTCCCATCTCCACAGAGGAACTCTGGAGCTCTGTCAGAGTGAGCATTGGGTTCTTGGTCCCCTCCCTGACCAAGGCCCTTCTCCCCCGATTGCTCAGTTTGGCTAGGCGACCAGCTCTAGGAAGAGTCTTGGTGGTTCCAAACTTCCATTTAAGAATGATGGAGGCCACTGTGTTCAATGCTGCAGACATTTTTTGGTACCCTTCCCCAAATCTGTGCCTTGACAAAATCCTGTCTCGGATCTCTACGGACAATTCTTTCGACCTCATGGCTTGGCTTTTGCTCTGACATGCACGGTCAACTGTGGGACTTTATACAGACAGGTGTGTGCCTTTCCAAATCATGTCCAGTCAATTGAATTTACCACAGGTGGACTCCAATCAAGTTGTAGAAACATCTTAAGGATGATCAATGGGAACAGGATGCAACTGAGTTCAATTTTGAGTCTCATAGCAAAGGGTCCTAATACTTATGTAAATAAGGTATTTCTTTTTTTAATTTTTAATAAATTTGCTAACATTTCTAAAAACCTGTTTTTGCTTTGTCAAGATGGGGTATTGTGTGTAAATTGTTGAGAATTTGTTTTATTTAGTCCATTTTAGAATAAGGCTGTAACGTAACAAAAATTGGAAAAGGGGAAGGGGTCTGAATAGTTTCCGAATGTTTTTATTTGACAATAAGTAGTAACCATTGGTGAAGCTATGGTTAAGTAGCTCTAAATGATGTGTTCTTGTTTGTGGACGTGAACATTTTTTGACAAGTAAATGAAACGATTATGATGACGAAACATGTATCAATGTGACGACAGCAAAACGCCACAGTAGATTGCGTCATTGTGCTTAGATGACGTACATCGTCCTAACATTATGAACAGCCAGTTTGTGACTGTCTGGGCAGACTCACTATCATGTGGGTCTCCAACAGTAGCCTAAGAGTCTGTTTATGTTATCATGCCAGCTCCTTGTCTCTCAATGTCATTCCAAGCATGTTTGGCTCACTTGACAATGACATCATTGGAGTTGACAAGAGCACAAACAGTTCTGGGACCAGGCTAGTAAGTAGGTGTTTACTTCCCTAAGGTACATTTGGGATTCAGCTACAAAGTTCTACCAGGTAAGTAAAGTGGACAAAAGCTTGTAAGCTTTGGTGAAGAGTGCTGCCAGACATCAGACAGCATTAGGACCCATTGCGAGTGGGAGTTGACTTCTGACATGACACCACAGTACCACCCTATGGCATCGTCCGGGACTGTCTAAGACTCATTGCTGCAGATTTAAGGGGGCTTCGTGCCCCCTTAAAGTGTATTATTCTTCTACTGCACATTTAAATCAATAAATATTTTGATGAACTACATCAACACTGTCTCTTTTTTTAGGTGTCAGCACACGCACACACAAACTCCGGGCCTTTTTAAATACAGAAAAGAATGGCCCTATCTGTCTGTGTGTGTGTGTGTGTAGTGTGTGTAGTGTGTGTGTGTGTGTGTGTGTGTGTGTGTGTGTGTGTGTGTGTGTGTGTGTGTGTGTGTGTGTGTGTGTGCGTGCGTGCGTGCGTGCGTGCGTGCGTGCGTGCGTGCGTGCGTGTGTGTGTGAGAGAGAGAGAGAAGCAGATCACAAGCAGACACCTTGTTGTAAGGACACTTCCACAGAGTGAGTAACATTCTACATTGGACCGCAAGCATGCCCTGATGCAATTCACATAATATGTATATTTTTTCTTTTGTGATCTCGTTTTAGTCAGATTTTCTTAAATCAGATATTACTATGGGATGTATCATGAGAACTAACTTCACGCAGATAAGCAGCTCATACAGTAAGAAAGACATTGGCCACATACATCGTTTAGGTTTGTTATGGAGAGCGAGGCCCAGTTCCAATCTGATGCTGCCTCCTAGGGGCTACCTTGAAATGTACATCAAACCACAAATAGGCTGCTACTAGTAGCAATGTGCCGCCTTTGCTCTAAACTGGAGTAAAAAATATATATACACTGCTCAAAAAAATGCTAAAAAAAAAACAACACAATGTAACTCCAAGTCAATCACACTTCTGTGAAATCAAACTGTCCACTTAGGAAGCAACACTGATTGACAATACATTTCACATGCTGTTGTGCAAATGGAATAGACAACAGGTGGAAATTATAGGCAATTAGCAAGACACCCTCAATAAAGCAGTGGTTCTGCAGGTGGTGACCACAGACCACTTCTCAGTTCCTATGCTTCCTGGCTGATGTTTTGGTCACTTTTGAATGCTGGCGGTGCTTTCACTCTAGTGGTAGCATGAGACGGAGTCTACAACCCACACAAGTGGCTCAGGTAGTGCAGCTCATCCAGGATGGCACATCAATGCAAGCTGTGGCAAGAAGGTTTGCTGTGTCTGTCAGCGTAGTGTCCAGAGCATGGAGGCGCTACCAGGAGACAGGCCAGTACATCAGGAGACGTGGAGGAGGCCGTAGGAGGGCAACAACCCAGCAGCAGGACCGCTACCTCTTCCTTTGTGCAAGGAGGAGCAGGAGGAGCACTGCCAGAGCCCTGCAAAATGACCTCCAGCAGGCCACAAATGTGCATGTGTCTGCTCAAACGGTCAGAAACAGACTCCATGAGGGTGGTATGAGGGCCTGACGTCCACAGGTGGGGGTTGTGCTTACAGCCCAACACCGTGCAGGACGTTTGGCATTTGCCAGAGAACACCAAGATTGGCAAATTCGCCACTGGCGCCCTCTGCTCTTCACAGATGAAAGCAGGTTCACACTGAGCACATGTGACAGACGTGACAGAGTCTGGAGACGCCGTGGAGAACGTTCTGCTGCCTCCGACATCCTCCAGCATGACCGGTTTGGCGGTGGGTCAGTCATGGTGTGGGGTGGCATTTCTTTGGGGGGCCGCACAGCCCTCCATGTGCTCGCCAGAGGTAGCCTGACTGCCATTAGGTACCGAGATGAAATCCTCAGACCCCTTGTGAGACCATATGCTGGTGCGGTTGGCCCTGGGTTCCTCCTAATGCAAGACAATGCTAGACCTCATGTGGCTGGAGTGTGTCAGCAGTTCCTGCAAGAGGAAGGCATTGATGCTATGGACTGGCCCGCCCGTTCCCCAGACCTGAATCCAATTGAGCACATCTGGGACATCATGTCTCGCTCCATCCACCAACGCCACGTTGCACCACAGACTGTCCAGGAGTTGGCGGATGCTTTAGTCCAGGTCTGGGAGGAGATCCCTCAGGAGACCATCCGCCACCTCATCAGGAGCATGCCCAGGCGTTGTAGGGAGGTCATACAGGCACATGGAGGCCACACACACTACTGAGCCTCATTTTGACTTGTTTTAAGGACATTACATCAAAGTTGGATCAGCCTGTAGTGTGGTTTTCCACTTTAATTTTGAGTGTGACTCCAAATCCAGACCTCCATGGGTTGATAAATTTGATTTCCATTGATAATTTTTGTGTGATTTTGTTGTCAGCACATTCAACTATGTAAAGAAAAAAGTATTTAATAAGAATATTTCATTCATTCAGATCTAGGATGTGTTATTTTAGTGTTCCCTTTATGTTTTTGAGCAGTGTATATATATTTCACCTTTATTTAACCAGGTAGGCTAGTTGAGAACAAGTTCTCATTTACAACTGCGACCTGGCCAAGATAAAGCAAAGCAGTGCGACAGAAACAACAACACAGAGTTACACATGGAATAAACAAGAGTACAGTCAATAACACAATAGAAAAAAAAGAAAGTCTATATACAGTGTATGCAAATTGCGTGAGGAGGTAAGGCAATAAACAGGCCATAGTAGCGGAGTAATTATAATTTAGTAAATTTACACTGGAGTGATAGATGAGCAGATGATGATGTGCAAGTAGAAATACTGGTGTGCAAAAGAGCAGAAAAGTAAATAAAAACAATATGGGGATGAGGTAGGTAGATTGGGTGGGCTATTTACAGATGGGTTATGTACAGCTGCAGCGATCAGTTAGCTGCTCAGATAGCTGATGTTTAAAGTTAGTGAGGGAAATATAAGTCTCCAGCTTCAGAGATTTTTGCAATTCGTTCCAGTAATTGGCAGCAGAGAACTGGAAGGAAAGGCGACCAAAGTAGGTGTTGGCTTTGAGGATGACGAGTGAGATATACCTGCTGGAGCGCGTGCTACGGGTGGGTGTTGTTATTGTGACCAGTGAGCTGAGATAAGGCAGAGCTTTACCTAGCATAGACTTATAGATAACCTGGAGCCAGTGTGTCTGGCGACGAACATGTAGCGAGGGCCAGCCGACTAGAGCATACAGGTCACAGTGGTGGGGGGTCTAAGGGGCTTTGGTGACAAAATGGATGGCACTGTGATAGACTGCATCCAGTTTGCTGAGTAGGGTATTGGAAGCTATTTTGTAAATGACATCGCCGAAGTCGAGGATCGGTAGGATAGTCAGTTTTACGAGGGTATGTTTGGCGGCGTGAGTGAAGGAGGCTTTGTTGCAAAATAGGAATCCAATTCTAGATTTAATTTTGGATTGGAGATGTTTAATATGAGTCTGGAAGGAGAGTTTACAGTCTAGCCAGACACCTAGGTATTTGTAGTTGTCCACATATTCTAAGTCAGAACCGTCCAGAGTAGTGATGCTAGTCGGGCGGGCGGGTTAACGGTTAACAGCTAACGGTTGAAAAGCATACATTTGGTTTTTACTGGCGTTTAAGAGCAGTTGGAGGCCACGGAAGGAGTGTTGTATGGCATTGAAGCTCGTTTGGAGGTTAGTTAACACAGTGTCCAAAGAAGGGCCAGATGTATACAGAATGGTGTCGTCTGCGTAGAGGTGGATCAGGGAATCACCAGCAGCAAGAGCGACATCGTTGATATAAACAGAGAAAAGAGTCGGCCCGAGAATTGAACCCTGTGGCACCCCCATAGAGACTGCCAGAGGTCCGGACAACAGGCCCTCCGATTTGACACACTGAACTCTGTCTGAGAAGTAGTTGGTGAACCAGGCGAGGCAGTCATTTGAGAAACCAAGGCTGTTGAGTCTGCCGATAAGAATACGGTGATTGACAGAGTCGAAAGCCTTGGCCAGATCGATGAAGACAGCTGCACAGAACTGTCTTTTATCGATGGCGGTTATGATATCGTTTAGTACCTTGAGCGTGGCTGAGGTGCACCTGTGACCAGCTCGGAATCCGGATTGCACAGCGGAGAAGGTACGGTTGGATTCGAAATGGTCAGTGATCTGTTTATTAACTTGGCTTTCGAAAACTTTAGAAAGGCAGGATGTTTATAGGTCTATAAGAGTTTGGGTCTAGAGTGTCACCCCCTTTGAAGAGGGGGATGACAGCGGCAGTTTTCCAATCTTTAGGGATCTCGGACGATACGAAAGAGAGGTTGAACAGACTGGTAATAGGGGTTGCAAAAATGGGGGCTGATAATTTTAGAAAGAGAGGGTCCAGATTGTCTAGCCCAGCTGATTTGTACGGGTCCAGGATTTGCAGCTCTTTCAGAACATCTGTTATCTGGATTTGGGTGAAGGAGAAGCTGGGGAGGCTTGGGCAAGTAGCTGCGGGGGGTGCGGAGCTGTTGGCCGGGGTTGGGGTAGCCAGGAGGAAAGCATGGCCAGCCGTAGAGAAATGCTTATTGAAATTCTCGATTATCGTGGATTTATCGGTGGTGACAGTGTTTCCTAGCCTCAGTGCAGTGGGCAGCTGGGAGGAGGTGCTCTTGTTCTCCATGGACTTTACAGTGTCCCAAAACTTTTTGGAGTTAGAGCTACAGGATGCAAATTTCTGTTTGAAAAAGCTAGTCTTTGCTTTCCTGACTGACTGCGTGTATTGGTTCCTGACTTCCCTGAAAAGTTGCATATCGCGGGGACTATTCAATGCTAATGCAGTTCGCCACAGGATGTTTTTGTGCTGGTCGAGGGCAGTCAGGTCTGGAGTGAACCAAGGGCTATATCTGTTCTTAGTTCTACATTTTTTTAAAGGGGCATGGTTATTTAAGATGGTGAGGAAATTACTTTTAAAGAACGACCAGGCATCCTCATCTGACGGGATGAGGTCAATATCCTTCCAGGATACCTGGGCCAGGTCGATTAGAAAGGCCTGCTCGCAGAAGTGTTTAAGGGAGCGTTTGACAGTGATGAGGGGTGGTTGTTTGACCGTGGACAGCGGATACAGGCAATGAGGCAGTGATCGCTGAGATCCTGATTGAAAACAGCAGAGGTGTATTTGGAGGGCAAGTTGGTCAGGATAATATCTATGAGGGTGCCCATGTTTATGGATTTAGAGTTGTACCTGGTGGGTTCCTTGATAATTTGTGTGAGAATGAGGGCATCTAGCTTAGATTGTAGGACTGCCGGGGTGTTAAGCATAAAACAGTTTAGGTCACTTAACAGTACAAACTCTGAAGATAGATGGGGGGCAATCAATTCACATATGGTGTCCAGGGCACAGCTGGGAGCTGAGGGGGGTCTATAACAGGCGGCAAAAGTGAGAGACTTATTTCTGTAGAGATTATTTTTTTTAAATTAGAAGCTCGAACTGTTTGGGCATAGACCTGGATAGTATGACAGAACTTTGCAGGCTATCTCTGGAGTAGATTGCAACTCCTCCCCCTTTGGCAGTTCTATCGGACGGAAAATGTTGTAGTTGGGTATGGAAATCTCCGAATTTTTGGTGACCTTTCTAAGCCAGGATTCAGACACAGCAAGGACATCAGGGTTGGCGGAGTGTGCTAAAGCAGTGAGTAAAACAAACTTAGGGAGGAGGCTTCTGATGTTAACATGCATGAAACTAAGGCTTTTTCGGGTTACATAAGTCAACAAATGAGAGTGCCTGGGGACACGCAGGGCCTGGGTTAACCTCCACATCACCCGAGGAACAGAGGAGGAGTAGGATGAGGGTACGGCTAAAGGCTATCAAAACTGGTCGTCAAGTGAGGTTGGGTACAGAGAATAAAAGGAGCAGATTTCTGGGCGTGGTAGAATAGATTCAGGGCATAATGTACAGACAGGGGTATGGTGGGGTGCGGGTACAGTGGAGGGAAATGGGATTGGTTTTTACAGTGTTGCAGTCCTCTGAATGCTTGGGAGTGTAGAGGCAGGATGATACTTGTCCCTGCGCTGCTGTCAGCCCCTTCTAGGGAACTCTGGAGGAGACATGGGTGTGCCCATAACATAGGTGAGGCTGAAAAGTGTGTACCTGCCTACAACAGACAGGAAACAGCACATTCGTGAGTGGAGGGGGCGTTAATGATGGCCTGATTAGGACAATTGGCAAATAAACGTGTGTAATAACATCCCACTTGGCACACCACGTCATTTTAAAGTGAAAATGTGTGTCATTTGTGGTTGAGATGTTGATCAATAAGATTTAAACCTTTATTCACTCACTCAAAAAGACTGAAGTTTTTTAAATTCCCAATGTGTTATCACTAGGTTTACAACACAACCAAAGATCAACATTTAAAGGAGATGTATCTAATGCTTGAATAGATATACAGTATCTTATGCTTGAGCCACTGGCCTAATTCTATTCTTTAACTTTTATTTTTGGTTTAGTTGGAGACCGTTAATCCAACATATTATTTGTTAAATTGTTGACAAGTTAATAAGCTGTTTACTGAATTGCAAAAGTGATATTGAATTGTGTTTGGTTGTCAACGTAACCAAATATCAACATATGAAGAAGATGTATATTATGTGCCACTGACTTAGTCTGACTTTAATTCCAGTTTGTTTACAAAATAATAATTGATAAGTTGGATTCTCCATTTCAACCAAAAATCTAAGTTAAAGAATAGGAATAAATCAAATCAAACTTTAACAGCACTTTAAATAAAGTTTGATAGATTTAGTCCTATTCTTTAACTTAGATTTTTGGTTGAAATGGAGATGTGAATCCAACATATTCATTATTAACATGAAGATTACATTTGACATCAATCAAAGCAGGAAAACCCTAGGCTTACAGTGCATTCGGAAAGTATTCAGACCCCTTGATCTTTTCCACATTACAGCCTTATTCTAAAATTGATTAAATAAAATTAAATCTTCATCAATCTACACACAATACACCATAATTAAAAAACGAAACAGGTTTTTAGAAATGTTAGCAAATTTATTACAACCCCCCCAGAAATACCTTATTTACATAAGTATTCAGACTGTTTGCTATGAGACTCGAAATTGAGCTCAGGTGCATCCTGTTTCCATGTATCATCCTTGAGATGTTTCTACAACCTGATTGGAGTCCACCTGTGGTAAATTCAATTGATTGGACATGATTTGGAAAGGCACACACCTGTCTATATAAGGTCCCACAGTTGACAGTGCATGTCAGAGCAAAAGCCAAGCCATGAGGTCGAAGGAATTGTCCGTAGAGTTCTGAGACAAGATTTTGTCAAGGCACAGATATGGGGAAGGGTACCAAAACATTTCTGCAGCATTGAAGGTCCCCAAGAACACAGTGGCCTTCATCATTCTTAAGTGGAGGACGTTTGGAACCACCAAGACTCTTTCTAGAGTTGGCAGCCTGGCCAAACTGAGCAATCAGGGCAGAAGGGCCTTGGTCAGGGAAGTGAGCAAGAACCCGATGGTCACTCTGACAGAGCTCCAGAGTTCCTCTGTGGAGATGGGAGGACCTTCGAGAAGGACAACCATCTCTGCAGCACTCTACCAATCCAGCCTTTATGGTAGAGTGGCCTGACGGAAGCAACTTCTCAGTAAAAGACACATGACAGCCCGCTTGACAACGCAAGAGTGACAAGTCTCTGAATGTCCTTGAGTGGCCCAGCCAGAGATCTTGGATGTTTCAACAAAGTACAAAGAAAAGGGTAAATGTGATATGTAAATGTGTTATTTTTCATTTGTAATAAATTTGCTAAAATGTCTAACCCTGTTTTTGCTTGGTCATTATGGGGTATTGTGTGTAGATTGATGAGGAAAAAACCCAATTGAATCCATTTCAGAATAAGGCTGTAACGTAACAAAAATGTGGAAAAAGTCAAGGGGTCTGAATACTTTCCAAATGCACTGTATATGTATTGTCTATTTTTAGTTGAACCCTGGGGTTAAATTTAAAACAAGAGCTGTTGATGACTTTGCAAATGCTATAGTATATAGGCCTAAATAGTATCATTGATGATATGTAAAGTCTGCTTACACTTCATTTGCTCTTTTAAGCCCTCCCTTTAAAATGACTGATAGCAACAGTGAATCTAGTCACTACATTTACATTTTAGTCCTTTAGTAGACTAAGTGACTTATCAGAGCAGTTAGGGTTAAGTGCCTTGCTTAAGGGCACATCGACAGTTTTCACCTGGTGAAAACTGAACCTTTCAGTTTCTGGCCCAACGTTCTTAACCCCTAGGCTACCTGTCGCCTGCTTATTAAGAGATCTCTCAATAGTCATTCTCACAATAGCACATTGGTAGTAATTGGTGACAAATATCAAAGATAAGTGGGGCAGGGCTTGCTTAAAACCCTGGAGGGGGGACATAATGGATAGATGTAGATAGCTCAATTCTCCAGTAGGAGGTACTGCTCAGCCTATTGTTTACTTTTTTGATAGTGGATATAATGTTGAAGATCTGACGTTGTTTCAAATGTACAACTTCAACATATTTAATACAAGGTTTGTCTATGTTAAAAATTGGTTACCATGATGACATAATTCTGTGGTTGAAATTTCACCCTCAAAACAGTTAACGTTGATTCCTTTTTTCAAATCAAATGTATTTTCCACATAGATTCCACGTCACAACACATTGACAAATTACATTGAAACAACATTGATTCAACCAGTTTGTGCCCAGTGGGATGTGTGTGCTAACAGATGGACATGTGGATTAAGAATGTATAATCCATATACACACATGAGTAGTTGACTGTGTTATTCTGTGTTCTCTCTCTCTCTCTCTCTCCCCCTCACTTTTCTTCCTGTCATGTTACTGCCTGTGGGCTGTAATTACAGGGATTGAAGAAGGTAGGGTTGAGGGGAGAACAGAGAGAGAGTGAAATAGAGACGAGTAGTAGTGGCAGAATGTGCAAGAAAAAAAAGGAAGAGATATTCAGTTACATTCAAACATTGACCTTTAACCTAATACATTTTCAAATGACCAGGTGCACTCTCTCATGGTTGCTTCAAGACTACCTGCCCTAGAGACAATAAACTTTTGTTCAGGTTGCCTCGGGCTCAGACAATTATAAAAACCCTGAAACCATCCATTCAATCTGTACCAGAGATATTTATGCCCAGTATTGATTGACCTGTTTAATGATTCTACAATGTGGCAATAACTAGATGTGCTTTAGCATTCCAATAGAACTGTTCATGAAATTATAATCCGGAAGAGGTTAACGGTTTAATTGACATAAGAACACATACTGTACAAAGGTCTATTTCCACCAGAAATACAGGTCATGTCTATAAAAATAACAGCAATAATAAAACCTATAGTCCAAAGATAGACCTCACAGATTCTCTTGGTTGACTATTTGTACTTGTAACATTTGTACTAACACATAAGCGTTCACACACAACCAATAAACGTGTTTCATCAGCGAAGTAGTGAACAGTGAAATCACACACACATGTTTGTTTTACTATCCCTGTTGGGACCAAACAATTGATTCTCATTCAAAATCATATTTTCCCTAAACCTAACCCTAATTGTAACCCAAACACCTAAGTCTAAAATGTCCTTTTTCCTTGTGGGAACCAGCAACATTTCCCCACTTATCTGAATTGTCCTTATTTTACTATCCTTGTGAGGACTTCTGGTCCCCACAAGGATAGTAATACAAACACACACACACACACACACACACAAACATATAACCTATTGTGCAATAGCCAAGAAAACATTGTGTGAAGGGCAGGAATGTCATGTAGTATCCATCTGTTAGACTCTGATAGACAACTTGGCAGTCAGTAGTCTAACAGATATATTTATGTCAATTGCTTGGATTGAAATAATGATGCATTTCAGAGGCAGACGCAGCTTAACATTTTAGTGGGTAAGGAATAGCTAAGGTTATGTTGTAGGCCTAGGCCTAAATCAGGCAGCCTATAGGCAGGCCTAATAGAGAGGCCTACACTGCTAAATAAGCCTATATGTAGGCGTTGAATACAGAAATGTCAGTTTAGATCTCGTAATTTCTTCCCAGACTCTTTGGCATTTTTACAGCTGTACAGCCATTTTATAATCCTGGCATTGCGCTCAATTACCGATGTCCCCTGTCGAACAGTTTCATGCATCTCCTCTTCCAGTAATCCTTCGTTACTGTCCTCGCCACTATTCCGTGTGAACCCGTCATCTGACGTCGAGATGCTGACGCTTCGGATTTTATTGGCAAGTTCATCCGAACATGCGGAAAAGTTATCTTTGCCCAGGGACTCTATGACTTCGCCATTCAGTCCGCAGTATTTGAAGAAGGCATCAAAGTCGGCAAAGTTTTTGGAATATCTTGAGCTGATGTCAGAGTGAGAACGTCCGACCCCTTTGCGAGTCCTCCTCTGAACTTCCGCTACTCTTTTGTGAGTGGGTCTCTGCATCACACCTGGGGACACTTTTGGCACCGAGCTTCTTATGTCCGTCCAATCTTCATCTGTAGATATAGATTGTGTTTCTGGCTGTATGGGTTTCGAATAGCCAGCCTTTGAATCACATTCCTTGGCAAGTCCTTCGGGTGTCGTAAATTTGGTATACATTTCCTCTTCCTCACATTCCTTACCTGATGCCTCAGGTAGTAAACTTGCCTTATCCAGAGAGCTGAGCAACAACCTGCGCCCCAAATTCAGTTTATTTTTCTCACGCGTCGATCCTTTCACAAGTTCACATTTCTGTCGGTACAGTAAAAGTGAGTCTCTTCTTTTGGAGCTCGTCCGATGCACCACATGTTTGTCCTCCGGCGGCGAAGGCCCTCCTTGCACACTGCTTGTACCCGCAGGCGAATTCCTCCCACTGTTCCTACAGTTCCAGTTGGAGCTCCGGTTAGACGATCCGTTACTACTAACAGAGGCAGATCCAAAACTAACCACGGGCTCCTGTATCGAGTTGACCACCTGTTGACTTTTGACATACTGTTTTTTACTTGCGGCAAGCATCTCCACTGCGCTCATGCGTCCCGTCTCCTCGCTCTCCAGTTCCATCTGTTTCCGAAGGTATTCCGGACCCTTCTCTAGAATTCTAGTGGCATCTACACCTTTGTTAGTCATATTGTTGGTTTTTGCTTTCAAAACACTACGCTAGCTGGCATTCCAAAACTGTACTCAGAATGTAAAGGGATCCCGCGTTGCCAATCCATGTTCGCGCAGTGCCTAAATGTCCAGAAGCTCGAAGTAAGAACAATGAAATGTTCTACTGTACAAACAAGCTCGTGCCTTGTCCAAGCACGTACTAAAGCGGGAGTGTTCACCTTTCTGCTTAAACACATTACACAACCTCATCCCGTCTTGCGCAAGGCCAGGTTGAACCAAACAAGTGGTATGCAAAGTACACCTGATCATCACCAGTTTTTGATATCTACCCCCCAATTTTTTAAAACTGGTTACAAGTAAATAAGTTATTTTTTGTTGTTGAGGAAACCTAACTACATTTGTTGAAACCAAATGTATGATTAAATGCCAACAGTTATATTTTATTATTAACAAATCTATATTTTATGTTGCAACCTATTTCTTTCAACACTCAACTTGCTTTCCCATTTGGTTAAACCTAACAAACAACATAAATATAAAACTAATATTTAATGTTAATACAGCCCATTTTTAATTATTTTTATTTTTAATCATCCCAGCCCCCGTCCCCGCAGGAGGCCTTTTGCCTTTTGGTAGGCCGTCATTGTAAATAAGAATTTGTTCTTAACTGACTTGCCTAGTTCAATAACGGTTAAATAAATAACAATAAAACAAATAAAAGTAGATTTTCACTTTGGAGTTACCTATCCAAATGTCTTTAATTGGGTTACAAGCAATTAGATACATTTCCTGTAAATAAAGATATTAAGTTGGTTCCATAACATGAACTCATTTCACGATTTACCAAATACATTCTTTACATAAGTTCACATTTACTGGCTACAATATTGTAACCAAATGGTGGCAATCTCGACAATGGAAACCTTTCCATAGTCTTTCGTATCACATGCACTTATACAAATATAATTTGGGATTCAGTGCTGGCAGAGTACAGGTATAAGCTTGATAATATTAAAACATAACACTTTAACTGTAATGACATTCACACACTGAAAGCCACGCCTCCAACTCTTCTAATAGGATGCCTCTGCTTTATCGCCCCCACTGCTACGCAATGCAAATGAGCATGAGGTGTTGAAAGCAATTTCACACTTTCTGTGAAAATGTTATCACCTACACTGCCATTGGATGCAATGAAACCACCCAACTTTATATCCGGAAAATCCCATGCAGCGACATTAGAAGTTCCTGCAGCCATGTTACAAGTTCAAACACTTGAAGGCGTGATGTTCTGTTGTAGGCTATAGGCCCTAGATTGACAGGTTTTAAACCCCCCCCCATATCATCGTTTTGAACTTCTAACTCGGTAGGAATAATAACCCACTGGGCACAGACCTCAATTCAACGTCTATTCCACGTTGGTTCAACGTAATTGAATTGAATTGATGTGGACACAACGTTGATTCAACCAGTGTCTGCCAAGTAGGAAGGAAGGGAGTGGTTTGTGACACACAAGAGCAACCGCGGGGTAACGCTCGATCTGATTGAATCAAGACCCTAATTTTAGAGAGATTAAAAGGGCTGGAGTACATCAGAGTCTATTTGGAAACTAGTAACGCGTTGCTACTGATCAAACCAATCAAGTTTTTTGCATGGGTGTAGTTGACTGGCAGCAGACTGGGCTGTGGGGGAAGTAGGCCAGGTACTGGTGGCAGCAGACTTGGCACTGGAGGAAGCAGGTTGGACTGCAGTGGCCTGGGTGGGGATTGCAGCAGAGAAGTCAGCAGTAGTGGTGGTGAAGTCATCCAGAAGACTACCAACTGTGGGGTCCATTGCATAGTCCTCAAAATCAGTCTCCTCCGAGTCAGGGTCCATGTCCTGCATGGCCTTCTCAGTCGGCCTGAGCAGATAGTGCACACACCAATTAGCTCTCCTGAAAATGAAAAAGAAAACAGAATGCAAAACGAGACAAAAATAAATGAATATGATTACAATATCTTCATCAAAACACTGACACAGTTTTGTTTCTGCCATGTTGTAATGGATGTAATGCTATTAGTTAAGAAATGACACTGTGTTATGTACTGAGATTCCTCTTCAAGGCTATAGCAGAAGAGAGCACTTACAGCTTAGAGCTGGCGGTGCCCTGAGAGACAGCAGAGACAGTGGTGGTCTTCACAAAGGCTGTAGCAGAGGGGGTCTGGGAGAAAGGTGAAGTGGTCTTCATAGAGGCCCGTAGCAGGGCTGGAGAGGGGCCGGTAGAAAGGGCAAATGGCTGATTATTATATAACCTAATATGAAAATGATTTATGAGTAAACAGTATTAAAAACAAATATATTTAATCAAACAAGCTATTTTTATTTTACCTTTATTTAACTAGGCAGCCAATGACAGTGGGTTAACTTTCATGTTCAGGGGAAGAACGACAGATTTTTACATTGCGAGCTCGGGGATTTGATCTTGCAACCTTTCGGTTACTAGTCCAATGCTCTAACCACTAGGCTACCTGCCGCCCCCTATTGACAGGTTAAGCTATATAATATTTACGCGAACAGGCTTTCTAGGCACATCGTGCTGAAATGATGAAGGAAATACAGAAAAATATTGATATGAATACCGACAATTTTCTTTCTCCATCATGTTTTGATTGATGTACAGTGCTTTCGGAAAGTATTCAGACCCCTTGTCTTTTCTCACAATTTGTTACGTTAAAGCCTTACCCTTAAATAGGCTAAAAAAATAATTTTCCCTCAGCAATCTACACACAATACCCCACAATGACAAAGTGAAAACAGGTTTTTAGAATTGTTTTGCAAATGTATAAAAAATAAAACAGAAATACCTTATTTACATAAGTATTCAGACTCTTTGCTATGAGACTCAAAATTGAGCTCAGGTGCGTCCTGTTTCCATTGATCATCCTTGAGATGTTTCTACAACTTGATTGGAGTCCACCTATAATAAATGCAATTGATTGGACGGGATTTGGAAAGGCACACACCTGTCTATATAAGGTTGACAGTTGACAGTGCATGTCAGCACAAAAACCAAGCCATGAGGCCGAAGGAATTGTCCGTAGAGCTCCGAGACAGGATTGTGTTGAGGCACAGATCTGGGGAAGGGTACCAAAACATTTCTGCAGCATTGAAGGTCCAAAAGAACACAGTGGCCTCCATCATTCTTAAATGGAAGAAGCTTAGAACCACCACGACTCTTCCTAGAGCTGGCCGCCCGGCCAAACTGAGCAATCGGGGGAGAAGGGCCTTGGTCAGGGAAGTAACCAAGAACCTGATGGTCTCTCTGACAGTGCTCTAGAGTTCCTCTGTGGAGCTGGACAACCTTCACTGCAGCACTCCACCAATCAGGCCTTTATCGTAGAGTGGCAAGATGGAAGCCACTGCTCAGTAAAAGGCACATGATAGCTCGTTTGGAGTTTGTCGAAAGGCAACCAAGATTGAACTCTTTGGCCTGAATGCCAAGCGTCACATCTGGAGGAAACCTGGCACCATCCCTACGGTGAAGCATGGTGGTGGCAGCATCATGCTGTGGGGATGTGTTTCAGCGGCAAGGACTGGGAGACTAGTCAGGATCGATGCAAAGATGAACGGAGCAAAGTACAGAGAGATCCTTGATGAAAACCTGCTCCAGAGCACTCAGGACCTCAACCTGGGCCAAAGGTTCACCTTCCAACAGGACAACGATCCTAAGCACATAGCCAAGACAATGCAGGAGTGGCTTCGGGACAAGTCTCTGAATGTCCTTGAGTGGCCCAGCCAGAGCCCAGACTTGAACCCGATCGAACATCTCTGGAGAGACCTGAAAATAGCTGTGCAGCGACACTACCCATCCAACCTGACAGTGTCACACCCTGATCTGTTTCACCTGTCTTGTGAATTATTGTCTCCATCCCCTCCAGGTGTCGCTGATTATCCCTGGTGTATTGTATCCCTGTGTTTCCTGTCTCTCTGTGCCAGTTCGTCTTGTTTGTTTTTCAAGTCAACCAGCGTTTTTCCCGTACTCCTGCTTCTATTCTCTTTTGCTAGTCTTCCTGGTTTTGACCCTTGCCTGTTTCTGGACTCTGTACCCGCCTGCCTGACCATTCTGCCTGCCCTGACCTTGAGCCTGCCTGCCACTATGTACCTCCTGGACTGGTTTTGACCTTTTGCCTTTCCAAGACCATTCTCTTGCCTACCCTTTTTGGATTGTTTAATAAATATCAAGACTCAAACCATCTGCCTCTCGTGTCTGCATCTGGGTCTCGCCTTGTGCCCTTATAGACAGAGCTTGAAAGGATCTGCAGAGAAGAATGGGAGAAAGTCCTCAAATGCAGGTGTGCCAAGCTTGTAGCGTCATACCCAAAAAGACTCGAGGCTGTAATTGCTGCCAAAGGTGCTTCAACAAAGTACTGAGTAAAGGGTCTGTAAACTTATGTAAATGTAATATTTCCATCTGTAAATTAGCAAATATTTCTAAAAAACTTTGCCATTCTGGGTTATTGTGTGTAGATTGATGAGGGAAAAAACATGTTTAATACATTTTAGAATAAGACTGTAACGTAACAAAGTGTGGAAAAAGACAAGGGGTCTGAATACATTCTGAGGGCACTGTAAGTTCTAGGTATTAGTTCTAAAATGACAACAGTGCAAGATGTAGTAGGCACAATATCAGACTCACAGAGGCCAGAGGATGGGTTGAGGCACTCACAGAGGTTGTAGACAACTTGGCTGGGCTACGGACAATTTGTGTGTGTAAAAATATGTAGTTGCATGAAGATTATTTAAGGTTATACTGTTATAAACACAGATCAATACAAACCCAGATTTGCAAAACAAATTCACCACAATTTCAATCTTGTCTCATCGCTGCAACTCCCCAACGGGCTCGGGAGGCATGCGTCCTCCAAAACATGACCCCCAAACCGCACTTATTAACACCCGCCTGCCAGCCACACCAATGTGTCAGAGGAAACACTGTTCAACTGACGACCGAGGTCAGCCTGCAGGCCCCCAGCCCACCACGAGCCAAGTAAAGCCCCCCCACAGCCTATCCCCTATCTACCAATTGTGCGGCACCCTACAGGACTCCCAATCACAGCCAGTTGTGATAAAGCCAGGGATTGAACCCGGGTTTGTAGTGACACCTTTAGCACTGTAATGCAGTGCCTTAGACTGCTGCACTACTAGGGAGGCCACAAACCAAGCTTTTGACAAGTTAGCCTGCATTTAATTTACCCGAGCAGGCTTCCTTGCCAAGTTAAGGTTTGTTCTTGCTGCAGTCACATGAGAGCCCCCAAAACCTTTGCCTTTTGAACTGCAAAATATATTTAAAAAAAACTCATAGTCACAATGAACAGAGGTAACCAAGTCCCCTGTCAAAAGGATTATCTGAATCGGTGTTCTATCATTGCTGCAGAGCCATTGTAGTTGAGGAAAATGTTGTGACAAAGAAGTTTATATTTACCATTGACAACAAGTTTTATGCAGTCCTCAATGGAGTAGTCTGAACAGCAGACCCAGAAGCAGGCGCTGGCAGAGCTGTAGGTGCTGGCCAAGCAGGTCCCCTGGTAGAGTCGTGCTTCAAATATAGGGGCGGGGGAATACAGAGACAACACTACAGTATGGTATCAAATTTCAGTAAATCAGAAAAGAGAATACATGTTGTTTAAGCTTCTAAGCTTCATTAATTTGACCTCCTGGGGGTGAAATCCACAGACACGTCTCTGAAGCTCCCCTAGCAGAGTTGTCCACGGACCTGTATTGTAATTCTCTATCTGTAACAATACATAAGGAAGCCTGTGATAGGAAGTCCCCTGCTGGTGACTGCACCATCTCCCAGCCCACTCAAGCAGCTCACCCTACTACCCATCCCCCACACCCGAAATTGGAAGTCAAGGGCTGATGAACTCTAGCGCTCTCTGGAACTTTCCTTAACCTGTTGTTATTGGTTGACAAGATCACAGCTTGGGACTTTGACACAGTGTATAGTCTCTTTGTTACAGTATGCAATGACAATTTGATGGCCAAATATTATAATAAAGTTGCTGTTCACTAGTAGTAAAGGCCTACATTTAATGACAGGTATTTCTATTGCAGTAATACAGTATGTTTTCTAGATGAACACAACGTTCATGTCATAGGCCTATGCATGTTTTCCCATTATCTTGTGTTATAATACATACTGAGACTCTAAAGAAATAACATGTTGCCACTGTAGCATTTGATTGATTGATGCCAGCGAGCATTTGTCTCCCTTGATACAAGAAATAAAACATAATTAGCCAATCAGTTGTCCCTGGGTTGCAGCAAAACGCCCCCCAAGGGAGGCCAGTTTGGATTTGACTGCATACCAATCAAATCCCTTCCTTTGCAAAATGTCATTTTCAGAAAAACGTATCTGTTTCTGGTCTGCTTGTGTTGATGCCCTGCAGTAGCTAGCTTGCTAAATCGGCCCTTTCCTAAGCCATGGATGGAGATGGGGATTTGGACTTAATTCTCTGTACAGGCCAATGATTATGATGCCGATTCTGATCTGAACCATAAATGAATATGTTGTGCCACTGGCCTGAGACAATTGAAGTTCAATATGTAGCCTAGAGGTAGCCTGGTAGGCTCACATTAACTAGCGAGCTAGCTAGATAAGTTAGCTGGTTCATTGTTGCCCATGTGAGGAAGTCAGGCTAGCAAGCATTTTAGCTAGGTAGCCTATGACAACAAAAACTAAAAGTGTACTGTATGACAGAGCCATAGACCGTTTTGACAAAATGAAAGAGAGGAGGATGGCATTGGCTTTCAACTAGTCTACAAGTAGATTCAAAAAATGTTTTTACTTGTGCACACACACACACACACACACACACACACACACAAATCAGTACCATGGACAGCCACATGATATTTAGCAACGTTGATTGGACTAAATTGTTTTGGTATCTGTAGTTTATTTTCAGTGTATTAAACTAAGCATATATAGCCTTGTTGATTTGATGATGTTTAAATGTTTAAGTGTAAATGGTGCTGGAACAGCGAAGGCAGGGCTCCTGTTGTCTTTGTGCTGACTTGCGGTAACTCTGTGGTTCTAAATCAGTAGTTGTTTAGTAAACTGTGGAAAACATTAACTTGACCATGCTACAGATGATTTAACTGTTGGTATGAAATATTTGCTTTGTGGACTTCACGGGACAGATGTTGCTTTCCGGTTTTGTGATGAAACAGACATATGTGTAGTTGAATTTATTCCGCCTCTGTGTGACTGTTGTCTTTTTGTTGTCTCTGCCTTATTGTATATCACGGTGGCGTATGAACGAATGTGTTATAGGGAAAACAATGCAATTATTACAACATAGGTTGTAATATGGCTTTTTTACTGGCTTGACTTCCCTAGTGATTTTACCCACACACCACTACTGAGTACTGTACAACAATAGTGCATAGTTCTGACGGGTCATCTATCGGTCATTTCTCTTCCCAGCACATCCCTCTTAGAGGTCAAAACCTCACCATGATATGATGGGAACGTTGTTGAGGTCAAAACAAATGAGTCTAGGAGGGAGCCACCTAACAGACTGACTAACACCCTGATGAATTTCAGCACTCCCTTGTTAGACAAGATCGAGTTCTTCTTTCTGGCTCTTTTTCACTGGGCGTTGACCCATTCCAGTGAACGTCTGTTTGATGCCAGTAAACCTTCCTGCACTCCCTATGGAGATCTGAAAACTCTCTCTTTGTGTGTGTTTGTAGTGTGTGTGTTTCTTTGTCTGTATTTGTGTGTTTGAGTTTATAATCCTATTCACGCCAGAACCTGGCTGTAAAATGTAATCAAAACTGAACATGATTCACTAATTTTGTAATGTACAGTAAGTATTCCATGAATCACTGTTACGTTTTGATTTCCCTGCTCTGACCTATGTGGGTACACAAACAGGCCTAGTGAAGCACTGTACCCTGAGTGATAAATCCTGCTTTCACCCTTTAAATGTAATGACTGGACTTAATAAAATTACATTTAAAAGGAAATTGGCATTTACATCCACTATTACATCCATTATGTTAAGGAGACAAAAACTCTTTCACCCTCCTGTAATTGAAAACATGGATTCAATCAATTTAACCACAAACATGTGTATGTGTGAGTCAAGCTGGAGACATAGGCTGTCAGACTTGAATTAACAGTCAAAACAGTAGATGGCAGCATGTTCATGGTTAGCATAGTTTGAAAACCATTAATGTGTTGTTGCATTATGATTAGTTGAAATACATTATCTGATGATGGCCAGGCTGTAATGTTTGTTTGCTGTTCACCTGACGGAATACCTTCCCAAGAGCAACATTAGGGAGAGGAATCAATCAAAAAAGTAAAGGTGTTACTTCATTCAACTTAATTTTTTTATTTGACCTTTATTTATACAGGTTTTTTCTCATTGAGATAACATCTCTTTTCCAAGAGAGACCTGGTCAAACTCATTCAATTAGAGAAAATGAATTTAAAATAATTGTTTTCTCAAAAAGTCTATTGACTTGTACTACATGTTCTAGCTAGCAGTTGATTGGTTACAATTACAGTCACCCTTTCCCTTGATTGGCTGTCTTGGCTTGTAGAGCCTCACTCTCACTATTCATTGGAGGTTTTTGGTGTTCCTCTGTACTGTATCCTCACTTTCTCCATGAATAATGACCTTGTCCTGAAGAAATCCCCAAGAACATGTAGTCCTTGGCAAGGACAATGTACAGCAATGAGAAGTGTGTTATTTCTCACAGGGGCCTCCTCATAACAAGGCTTTAATCTATTACTCTTTGAATGTTGTTTTAGTAGTTAACCGTGGAATTAGATGGCCAGAGACTCCATAGAGTATGACACAAACATGCTTATAGATGCTCGCACACACACACACACACACACACACACACACACACACACACACACACACACACACACACACACACACACACACACACACACACACACACACACACACACACACACACACACACACACACACACACACACACACACACACACACACACACACACACACACACACACACACACACACACACACACACATCTAGTGGATTACAGAGTTAGAATCCAGTGATTCTATGATTCTAAGAAATGTATTCTTCAATAGAGACATTGTGATATGTAGCATATGTAATTTTGCTGTTTTTACTGTCATTTAAATATTTGAACACTTTGTATGTAATGTTATCCCCCTACTGAATAAGCCCATGGATCCACATCAAGCTCCCAATTTACTGAAATGAGATTTCACAGGAAACTCAGTTGCACAGATATTTTGGTTGGTAATTACTGTAGTATTCAACCTATTTATGTTTGCAAAACTAAATTAGATGTCTCACTTTCTCTCCCAACATAATTTAACAGGGTTGGTTCTACACCAATGGCAAAGCCACAAACCAGCTCAAATTCCAGACAACCTGTGGAGAAAAGCAAAGCTTTAGTGAGCGAAAACTGTCCATAATCTACTGTAATTTAACAATGTCCTCTAAAACATTAAAAAATACTGGAAATCTAGAGGAGAATATGAGAGGTTAGCCACTCGGCTAACACTGGCGGAGCCAAGCACATTCCACATGAGCGCGTGCCATTGGAGAGAAGATGCCCAGAAAGGGATATTGAGCGTGTTGCAGGGAGGCAGCTCAAACCACAGCATCATCCTCCTTGCCAATCTAAAAACTGGTAACAAGACCACCCTATAATAATGGGCTCTATGTAGTTAAACTTGCCTCCTCACACAGATGTGCTGTCAGTGGAAATGATTTACAATCAATCAAACGTATCCTTCCCCTCCATAAGATTTTTGTTAGGCTTGGTATTTCAACCGTTTATCATGCCACGAGGAGACATAAGCCTATAGATTTACATGTGGTTCACATGATAGAGGATCTTGGACACAATAGGGGGGCATTTGGAACACAAAATAAAATCGAAAAGTGTTTTATTCAGGCTTTTGGGGATTCATCTCTTTGGAAAAGACTATTTTTGTTGCACAACAGCCATTAATGTTCAGTAAGTGGCAATATTTTCCTGAAGATGCTTCCAGTTAATACATTTGACAAATCTGAAAAGAAAGGCCTAATGAAAAAACAAGATCCCATGTATCACGCACTGTCTTAGGCCAATAGATATATACAGAAAATACTGTTAGGGGTGAATACAACATATGAGGGATGTGTTGCACTGTGAGCGTATCCTAAATAAATAAAGGGGATTGAACATCATGTCTGATGGTCCCACTTTGTTGGGTGACCTGCGCCAAAGTACAGAAACTGTCTGCTGAACCCTAAGCAGATCCTTGGCTCAGATGTGTCTTAAATGTGAAATCCAGATGTGACAAGTATCTATTCAAACCGATTATACGCCCGTCCACCTTTCCCTTTAACACGCTCTCTCTCTTCCTCTCTTTCCGTCTCTCTCTCATTCACTCCCTCCATTCTGGATCTCATAATGGTTCGGGGACAGTGGTCCAAACACATAGCCTCATTAGTGTGTTATATTGGTGAAAGGAAAATGGGTGGCACACCGAGAGACGACCCCAGCACACACCCTGGGCCAACCACCACTCCCCCTCCATACGGCCTGTCAGCATGGGAGCCCACTATAATAGCAGTCTTGGCACCCGCCATAGACTGGCTCACATTGTAGTCTCTGATTCATGAAATAGAGATTTCTGAGGTCTGTTTGTGATTATGAGCAAGAATAGCTTAATGGTGAGAGAGAGAGGGAGAGATGAGAAATAGAGGCAAGACGGATATATAATGTACAAAGAGACAGGGGTAGATAGAAAGAGACAGGGGTAGATAGAAAGAGACAGGGGTAGATAGAAAGAGACTGGGGTAGATAGAAAGAGACAGGGGTAGAGAGAAAGAGACAAGGGTAGAGAGAAAGAGACAGGGGTAGAGCGAAAGAGACAGGGGTAGAGAGAAAGAGACAGGGGTAGAGAGAAAGAGACAGGGGTAGAGAGAAAGAGACATGGGTAGAGAGAAAGAGACAGGGGTAGATAGAAAGAGACAGGGGTAGAGCGAAAGAGACAGGGGTAGAGAGAAAGAGACATGGGTAGAGAGAAAGAGACAGGGGTAGAGAGAAAGAGACATGGGTAGAGAGAAAGAGACAGGGGTAGATAGAAAGAGACAGGGGTAGAGCGAAAGAGACAGGGGTAGAGCGAAAGAGACAGGGGTAGAGAGAAAGAGACATGGGTAGAGAGAAAGAGACAGGGGTAGATAGAAAGAGACAGGGGTAGATAGAAAGAGACAGGGGTAGAGAAAAAGAGACAGGGGTAGATAGAAAGAGACAGGGGTAGAAAGGAAAGAGACAGGGGTAGAGCGAAAGAGACAGGGGTAGAGCGAAAGAGATAGGGGTAGATAGAAAGAGACAGGGGTAGATAGAAAGAGACAGGGTAGATAGAAAGAGACAGGGGTAGAGCAAAAGAGACAGGGGTAGAGAGAAAGAGATATGGGTAGAGCGAAAGAGATAGGGGTAGATAGAAAGAGACAGGGGTTGAGCGAAAGAGACAGGGGTAGAGCGAAAGAGACAGGGGTAGAGCGAAAGAGACAGGGGTAGAGCGAAAGAGACAGGGGTAGATAGAAAGAGACAGGGGTAGAGCGAAAGAGACAGGGGTAGAGCGAAAGAGATAGGGGTAGATAGAAAGAGACAGGGGTAGAGAGAAAGAGACAGGGGTAGATAGAAAGAGACAGGGGTAGATAGAAAGAGACAGGGGTAGAGCGAAAGAGACAGGGGTAGAGCGAAAGAGACAGGGGTAGAGAGAAAGAGACAGGGGTAGAGCGAAAGAGACAGGGGTAGAGCGAAAGAGATAGGGGTAGATAGAAAGAGACAGGGGTAGATAGAAAGAGACAGGGGTAGATAGAAAGAGACAGGGGTAGATAGAAAGAGACAGGGGTAGAGAGAAAGAGACAGGGGTAGAGAGAAAGAGACAGGGGTAGAGCGAAAGAGACAGGGGTAGAGCGAAAGAGACAGGGGTAGTGCGAAAGAGACAGGGGTAGAGCGAAAGAGATAGGGGTAGATAGAAAGAGACAGGGGTAGATAGAAAGAGACAGGGGTAGATAGAAAGAGACAGGGGTAGATAGAAAGAGACAGGGGTAGAGTGAAAGAGACAGGGGTAGAGCGAAAGAGATAGGGGTAGATAGAAAGAAACAAGGGTAGATAGAAAGAGACAGGGGTAGAGAGAAAGAGACAGGGGTAGAGAGAAAGAGATAGGGGTAGAGAGAAAGAGACAGGGGTAGAGCGAAAGAGACAGGGGTAGAGCGAAAGAGACAGGGGTAGAGCGAAAGAGACAGGGGTAGAGCGAAAGAGACAGGGGTAGATAGAAAGAGACAGGGGTAGATAGAAAGAGACAGGGGTAGATAGAAAGAGATAGGGGTAGAGAGAAAGAGATAGGAGTAGAGAGAAAGAGACAGGGGTAGAGAGAACGAGACAGGGGTAGATAGAAAGAGACAGGGGTAGAGAGAAAGAGACAGGGGTAGAGAGAAAGAGATAGGGGTAGAGAGAAAGAGACAGGGGTAGAGAGAAAGAGATAGGGGTAGATAGAAAGAGATAGGAGTAGAGAGAAAGAGACAGGGGTAGAGAGAACGAGACAGGGGTAGATAGAAAGAGACAGGGGTAGAGAGAAAGAGATAGGGGTAGAGAGAAAGAGATAGGGGTAGAGTAAGGTCATGAGCACAAACATTAGTCTATCAACCCAAACCACTTCTCTCCTCCTGACCTGGAACATTATATTTCTTGCAATTCATATCATATCTCTACCTGCTTGTTATAAAAATACATTCTACCCTTTAATGTGCTACTGTCTGTGTGCATCATCTATTAATTGTGGTTTTAGTGATTCATTCACAACAATTAACAGCACTCTTTAAGACATGAATGAACCCCCTTGAGTCATTCATTAAAACCGTCTCACAAATTACAAGATGTAATTGCTACAGGCATCTTTGCGTGTAACCCATCTTTAATGAGCTGTTATGCATACAGCACTAATTAACAGGCCTAAGGTCACTTCCTTGTCATTCAGCAGCTGATAAACACTGTTTATCTTCTTACACTAATTGTCAACTAATAACATCATCAGTGGAATAATTTCATAGCATGTACGCAAAACAACACAATCATCAAAACAACGGTTGAAATGTAAGGTGCAGTCATTTTATAATGGTTATTTGTTTCTTCTTGTAGGCCAACAGTAGCAAAACAAAGTAAGAAGATGCAAAACATAACTTTTAATATATCTTTTTGGCTTTACAAAACATTTTCCCACAAAAATGCCCCAGGACAATTGCACAATGTCAATTATGACTTCTGACTACCTGTTGCCCTCCAATCATTGTAGTCCAAACACTGGATCAGAGGATAGTTTGTTTTATTTAGTTTGGCTTTTGTTGCTTTAGCAAATATCAACTAAGAGAATAACTCTCCCTTTCAAAATGGCTGCCATTTCAAGCAGACAAGAGTACACGTAATTTTCTTTGCAGTAAATTAGCCCACGTCCCGGAGACAGCTAATTTAGTGAGGTAGCTATCATTATCATGCACTTGAACAATAATTACTTGAATGTGCTGAGGAAATCTACAGATCAGTGCCAACCGTAATAATCTTTGCATGGCTGGCATAGACCATTGGAAGATAGATATGTGGAAAGAACACATCTTGTCTTTATTCCACTTGAATAGACAAAGTGATGGATGAACACCTGGTCAAATTTAAAAAAAGTGATGAAAGGTCTAATTGTGATAATTCAGATTTATGTTCTTAGAGTTTTATTAATACCATTATACATTAAAACCTCTTAAGGATTAGCCCCTTTTTAAAATGTTCTCCTAAAATGACATACCCAAATTTAACTGCCTGTAGCTCAGGCCCTGAAGGAAGGATATGCATATTCTTGGTACCATTTGAAAGGAAACACTTTGAAGTTTATGGAAATGTGAAAGGAATGTAGTAGAATATAACACAATAGATCTGGTAAAATATTTTTTTTGTACCATCATCTTTGAAATGCAAGAGAAAGTCCATAATGTATTATTCCAGCCCAGGTGCAATTTATATTTTGGCCGCTAGATGGCACCAGTGTATGTCTAAAGTTTTAGAATGATCGAATGAACCATTGCATTTCTGTAAAGAAATATGTATCAAGACTGCCCAAATGTGCCTAATTTGTTAATTAATAACTTTTCATGTTCAAAATTGTGCACTCTCCTCAAACAATAGCTTGGTATTCTTTCACTGTAATAGCTACTGTAAATTTGACAGTGTAGTTAGATTAACAAGAATTTAAGCTTTCTGCCAATATCAGACATGTCTATGTCCTGGGAAATTTTCTTGTTACTTACAACCTCATGCTAATTTCATTAGCATATGTTAGCTCAACCATCCCGTGGAAGGAACACCAATCCCTTAATGTATTCTCCCACATGAACCTCTGAGCTCTCTAAAACAACATGAAAAAGATAATGCTGATCTATGTGAACCAGTACAAATGGGAAATACAGTGTATTTTTTTGTAGAAATTACCAAAGGGCAGCTTGAGTTATGGGTCTATTTCCTGTTTTATTCTCCCTTGTTCGAATCAAAGTAAATAAAATTTAAACAGTGTTGAAAAATGACTGGCCCGAGTCAGACAGGGCCAAATCCTGTCAGGGAGAGAAGCTATGAACCTATATCTCCACAAGAGCCAAAAATCCCTTTAAAAATATGCACATATTTACTTTTATCCATTAAGATTCTTGCATGTGTGGCTCTCCAAAGCAGCATGACATGAATCACAGAGTATTGGTTTTCTGCACAGCCTCAGAAATGGTTGACTCACCCTGGCTCTGATGCTGTATTTCTCTCTCTCCAAACAGAACAAGACTGCCTGGTAGAAACGAGGTGATGTGAGATCCCCACAGGCCTCAACCAATCACAGAGCCCTAAAGATAGTCCATTTGTCTAGTAGAACCTCATGACAACCAATTACAAGACTTGAAAACCATTCTGGTCATTGTACTCAGAATCGGTCCAACTCCCTGATGGAGTATCAGAGTCAGAGAGAGTTTGGAAAAGTCACTCCTCAGAAATCAGAGCTCTTAGTTTTTTATCTGACAGTTATAAGTGTGTGGGGAATAACACAGAGTAGGCCTATAGGTCTAATCTGCATGTGAGAGGAAAGCTCATGGTAAACAGGTTGTACAACAGCCAGAAAGAACAACAGCCTGTTGAAATAAACTCCTTATTCAGTCAGGACTTTCTCAGGATTTCCTTGTGACCTGCATAGTTCCTACTGTACCTCAGAGCAACAGTCTCTCTTGTCTGAACATCACGTTACATTTACTCTATCTACAAAACGTTGAGGAATTCAATAAAATAGCCTACCGTTGGGTATGAAAAGCTCATCTCGTTGGGACGGCAGGAAAAGTACAGCCTAGGGCAGTGGTTTTCAACCTGTGGTCTGCGGACACTGCAGGTGGTTCATTCCGATTTCATAGTTCATACTGTACCTCAAGCAAGCATAACTTTTCAGGGAAATATAGTGGCGTTAAAAATAGGACAATAAAAGGTATACTAAAGGAGATTGCAATCTGGGGTGAACCTGATGAGAAGAGTGGGATTGGCCCGTGCTTGAGCTAGATATCACGTACGGATCTGGAATGTGTTTAAACTGGGTTCATATTGGCAAACATGGATTTTTAGAGGAAAGGAGCCTGGCTGGCTTGCAAAGCTTATCCAGGCTGGCCGAACAAGACTCACAGGAGGTGACAAAAGATTATTTGTTCTCGCTGACCTTTCTGACCCTACTGTAGGCCTATACAAGTTTCTTTACATGTGAAAATGTAAAGCATCCAGACTACATTGGCAACATTTTCTTATTTTCTTGAGAAGTGGGGTATACTCCTACTAATCTATCAATAGAATATGAATAATCACTTAGTGACTCACTCTTACTATTGGGTCATGAGCCACGTTTGCCCATTCATAGATGGTGATGTTAAACATTTACGTCATAGATGGTGATGCTGTCGGCAACATTTACGTCATAGATGGTGATGTTCAACATTTACGTCATAGATGGTGATGCTTCGCGGGGAGCAACATTTACGTCATAGATGGTGATGTTCAACATTTACGCGGGGTGCACGCTGAGGGATGCCCGCTGAGGTGTGTTCAACATTTACGTCATAGATGGTGATGTTAAACATTTACGTCATAGATGGTGATGTTAAACATTTACGTCATAGATGGTGATGTTCAACATTTACGTCATAGATGGTGATGTTCAACATTTACGTCATAGATGGTGATGTTAAACATTTACGTCATAGATGGTGATGTTAAACATTTACGTCATAGATGGTGATGTTAAACATTTACGTCATAGATGGTGATGTTCAACATTTACGTCTATTCACAAAAATGGCTGTCGGCTGAGGGCAGAGCCCCAACATTCCGACGGTGTCCTGAAGCTCTGCCTAAACATCAATACGCCTCGCTTGCAATACGGTTTTTTAAATATTTGGAACTTAACATTCATATCACAAGATTTGTTTTCTTCAAAAAACAAAATACTAAATTACTACACACCTTTATAGGGTTAGGTTTCCCACAAGGCCATATTTCCGTGTTACATTGCTTGTTTACAGAAGGCAGACGGGAGACAGAGGCACCCACTTGTGCTAATTATCTATATCTAGTATGCTCCGAACACCTATGTGTAACAGAAGAAGGACGCCAGAAAAGTGCTGTAACTGAAAAAGACTGTCGACAGCAACTGTGTCAAAACCAGTTAAAACTGTCTACAGTAAGTGTATATTTTGCTTGTGGGAAATTATTTTGACGTGATATGAAATTAAAGGGCTTTGTGTTTCTAGAACCATATTACAATTGAGAATCGATTCACGTTTAGATGGAGTATTTGGCTGTTTTGGCAGCCAGAGCAAGTCTACCTCTGAACATAATATATAAGGTCCTTGGACGTTAAGGAGTAAAGGTAGGCTCGCCTATAATCCTTCACAGTACATTCTTGGTAGAGAACCGAGTCAAAGGTCAGCCACAGGAAATGCATTATTGAACACATTCTTTACCACTGACCAAATTCAGTCACCTCTGTTAACACTATCAACATTTAACACTGTGACTTTTGATTCATGAGTCATACTGAAAATATTTGGGTTAGTTTGTAAATAGATTTGACTTGAATAGAAAAGGGCTAGTTACGGATGTAGGATCTTAATTTGAGCCAGTTTGCTACAGCAGGAAAATAATCCTGCAGCAACAGGACATGTGAATTATTATGTTGATTTGAATTTATTTAGGGGTGGGTACATTTTTTAGGGAAATCAAGTTATAATTTTTAAAGTGGAAATAACAGACTTTGGAAGCCTTTTTAAACCTCAAATACAGTACACATTTTTAAAATCTCCTGCAACAGGGCGATCAAGTTAAGATTCTACATCTGTAATATCCTCTTATTTCACTGAGTTGTGTCACGCCCTGGCCTTAGTATTCTTTGTTTTCTTTATTATTTTAGTTAGGTCAGGGTGTGACATGGGGAATGTTTGTGTTTTATCGGTTTTGGGTGGTTATATGGTAAAGGGGGTGTTGGGTGTAGTGTATGGGTTTGTGTTGAGTGTATGTGTCTAGCTGTGTCTATGTTGGGTGTAAGTTGTCTAGGAGAGTCTATGGTTGCCTGAATGGGTTCCCAATTAGAGACAGCTGATTTCTGTTGTCTCTGATTGGGAGCCCTATTTAAGGTAGCCATAGGCTTTCGTTTGATGTGGGTAATTGTCTATGTCAGAACGTTTGTAGCCTGTTGTATGTGCACGACGTTTATTAGCTTCACGATCGTTTTTGTTTTGGTTAGTTTGAAAGTGTGTTTTGTTTCATTTTGCCTTCTTCAATAATAAAAGAAGATGGCTTATTTTCCTACTGCTGCGTTTTGGTCCGTCAATCCTCCACACGATCGTGACAGAATTACCCACCAATACAGGACCAAGCGGCATGTAAAGCGGCAACAGGACCCACCTACACAGGATTCTTGGACATGGGAGGAGATACTGGATGGTAAGGGGCCGTGGGCACAACCGGGAGAATATCGCCTTCCTCGTGAAGAGCTGGAGGCAGCTAAAGCCGAGAGGAGGCGATATGAGGAGGCAGCACGGAGACAAGGCTGGAAGCCCGTGAGTACAACCCAAAAATTTCTTGGGGGGGGCCTTAAAGGGAGTGTGGCGAAGTCAGGTAGGAAACCTGCGCCTACTCCCTGTACTTACCGTGGAGAGCGAGAGTACGGGCAGACACCGTGTTACGCAGTAGAGCGCACGGTGTCTCCTGTACGCGTGCATAGCCCGGTTCGGTACATTCCAGCTCCACGTATCGGCCGGGCTAGACTGAGCGTTGAGCCTTATGTCATGAAGCCGGCCCAACGCATCTGGTCACCAGTGCGTCTCCTCGGGCCGGCGTACATGGCACCAGCCTTACGCATGGTGTCCCCGGTTCGCCTACATAGGCCGGTGCGGGTTATTCCACCTCCCCGCACTGGTCAGGCGACGGGGAGCATACAACCAGGTAAGGTTGGGCAGGCTCGGCGCTCAAGGGAGCCAGTACGCATGCACGGTCCGGTATTTCCGGCGCCACCTCCCTGCCCCTACCCAGTACCACCAGTGCCTCCTCCACGCACTAGCCCTATGGTGCGTGTCTCCAGCCCTTTACCACCAGTGCCTAAACCACGCAACAAGCCTCCTGTGTGTCCCCAGAGTCCTGTGCGTCCTGTTGCTGCTCCCCGCACTAGCCCTGAGATGCGTGTCCACAGTCCGGTACCACCAGTTCCGGCACCACGCACTAGGCCTAATGTGCGCTCCCAGGGTCCAGTATGCCCTGTTCCTTCTCCCCGCACTAGCCCTGAGATGCGTGTCCCCAGCCCGGTACCACCAGTTCCGGCACCACGCACCAGGCCTACAGTGCGCCTCAGCCGGCAAGAGTCTGCCGTCTGCACAGCGATGCCTGAACTGCCCGTCTACCCAGCGCCATCTGAGCCATCCGTCTACCCAGCGCCATCTGAGCCATCCGTCTGCCCCGAGCCATTAGAGCCGCCCGTCTGTCCCGAGCCGTCAGAGCCATTCGTCAGTCAGGAGCCGCTAGAGCCATTCGTCAGACAGGATCTGCCAGAGCCGCCAACCAGACAGGATCTGCCAGAGCCGCCAACCAGACAGGATCTGCCAGAGCCGCCAACCAGACAGGATCTGCCAGAGCCGCCAACCAGACAGGATCTGCCAGAGCCGCCAACCAGACAGGATCTGCCAGAGCCGCCAACCAGACAGGATCTGCCAGAGCCGCCAACCAGACAGGATCTGCCAGATCCGCCAGCCAGCCATGTGCAGCCAGATCCGTCAGCCAGCCATGAGCAGCCAGATCCGTCAGCCAGCCATGAGCAGCCAGATCCGTCAGCCAGCCATGGGCCGTCCCTCAGTCCGGAGCTGCCGTCCCTCAGTCCGGAGCTGCCGTCCCTCAGTCCGGAGCTGCCGTCCCTCAGTCCGGAGCTGCCGTCCCTCAGTCCGGAGCTGCCGTCCCTCAGTCCGGAGCTGCCGTCCCTCAGTCTGGAGCTGCCCCTTATCCTGGTGCTCTCCCTTATCCTGGTGCTGCCCCTTACCCTGGTACTGCCCCTTACCCTGGTACTGCCCCTTACCCTGGTACTGCCCCTTACCCTGGTACTGCCCCTTAGTCCGGAGCTGCCCCTTAGTCCGGAGCTGCCCCTTAATTCAGTGGGGTTAATGTGGAGGGGGGTCATTTGGAGGAAGCTAAGGAGGCGGTTAGTGACTGTGGTGGGGTGGGGACCACGACCAGTGCCGGAGCCGCCACCGTGGTAGGAAGCCCACCCAGACCCTCCCCTAGACTGTGTGCTGGTGCGCCCGGAGTTCGCACCTTAAGGGGGGGGTTATGTCACGCCCTGGCCTTAGTATTCTTTGTTTTCTTTATTATTTTAGTTAGGTCAGGGTGTGACATGGGGAATGTTTGTGTTTTATCGGTTTTGGGTGGTTATATGGTAAAGGGGGTGTTGGGTGTAGTGTATGGGTTTGTGTTGAGTGTATGTGTCTAGCTGTGTCTATGTTGGGTGTAAGTTGTCTAGGAGAGTCTATGGTTGCCTGAATGGGTTCCCAATTAGAGACAGCTGATTTCTGTTGTCTCTGATTGGGAGCCCTATTTAAGGTAGCCATAGGCTTTCGTTTGATGTGGGTAATTGTCTATGTCAGAACGTTTGTAGCCTGTTGTATGTGCACGACGTTTATTAGCTTCACGATCGTTTTTGTTTTGGTTAGTTTGAAAGTGTGTTTTGTTTCATTTTGCCTTCTTCAATAATAAAAGAAGATGGCTTATTTTCCTACTGCTGCGTTTTGGTCCGTCAATCCTCCACACGATCGTGACAAGTTGATACCCTGTCCACTCTGTCCACTAGAAGCTGCAACAGGTGTAATCTCGGCATTCAGAACCAAAACAGGTGTAATCTCGGCATTCAGAACCACAACAGGTGCAGCAACATTCTCTCTTTTCTGAGCATCACATTACATTTATTTTATTTACCTACAAAATGTTGATGAATTCAATAAAAAAGCTAATCTCTTTCACCACTTCCACCTTGGGACGGAAGGCCAAGTATAGCCTAAGATGCAAAAATGTTAATACTTATTAGGTAGGCTAGAAGTAGTGGTAGGAGGGGTATGTAATAATTAAAAGGCTGGCAAAAATAACAATAATTTACCCACAAAACAGTCAAACAGGGTCAAAAATCTAAATCAAATCTTCAAATGAATTCAAAGTGGTTCTGCCCTACAATCAGGCTGCAGGCACTGTGGTCAACGGGCTGCCTACCCACATAGATGATCTCAAAAAAATGTACAAATTACAGATGACATAATAATGTAATTACACAGGTATACATTGAGTAAATGAAACATCAACAACACCTGCTCTTTCCATGACATACACTGACCAGGTACATCCAGGTGAAAGCTATGATCCCTTATTAATCTTACTTGTTAAATCCACTTCAATCAGATGAAGGGGAGGAGACAGGTTAAAGAAGAATTTTTAAACCTTGAGACATTTGAGACATGGATTGTGTATGTGTGCCACTCAGACGGTGAATGGGCAAGACATAAGATTTAAGTGCTGTTGAACGAGTATGGTAGTAGGTGACCAGCCGCACCGGTTTGTGTCAAGAACTGCAACACTGCTGGGTTTTTCACGTGCAAAAGTTTCCCGTGTGTATCAAGAATAGACCACCACCAAAAGGCCATCCAACCAACTTGACACGACTGTGGGAAGTATTGGAGTCAACATGGGACAGTATCCCTGTAGAACGATTGACACCTTGTAGAGTCAATGCCCCAATGAACTGAGGCTGTTCCGAGGGCAAAAAGGGCCCCCCTTTTTGGTGCAACTCAATATTAGGAAGGTGTTCTTAATGTTTTGTATACTCAGTGTATATACACCTAGCACCACCCAGGGCTAAACTGGTTTTATCTAGACGGGATACTGACTTTCAGAGCAGGTTAGAAGAACTAACGCAGCAGGTTAGGATAATTTACGAAGCAGGTTAGGAGAATTAGGTTAAGGTTAATAGGGAAAGAGTTAGGGTTAGCTAAAATGCTCAATTTAACAAAAGCTGTATCCCATCTAGACATGACCGGCTAAACCATAGCTTTAATGTGAGTTGACTATAATGGGCCTTTACAATTCAACCGGTTACATTTCTCATAAGCACATTTCCCAAATTAACATAAATGACAATAATATCGCTGGAAAAGAGCGAGCCTCTTTATTTGCAGATACATGCGCACACTCGCGAGTGACAGCAAGCAGGATTTCCTAGATTTTCAATCAGGCATGATATTTTCCAACCCAGTGAAAGTGACATTGACATAAGGAACCAGAAGCATATTGGGAGGTGGGAGGATGACTTGAGGCAGAAAGAATAGCACACATACCGTGTTCACGTGCTAGTCGGAACTAGGATCTTGGAAATGTCCGACTGGGGTGCTGAGGAGTATTTCTGTCTGTAATAAAGTCCTTTGTGGGGAAAAACTCATTCTGATTGGCTGGGCCTGGCTCTCCAGTTTTTATATAACTAAGCAAGTCAGTTAAGAACAAATTCTTATTTACAATGACAGCATACCTACAGCAAATTAGGACACATCGACAGGTGTATTCTAACCAGCAACCTTTTAGTTACTGGCCCAACGCACTAACCGCTAGGCTACCTGCCTGACTGCCAAGTGTGTGGGCCTATGCCCTCCAAGCCCCCCCCCCCCCCCCCCCCATGACTGCACCCCTGCCCAGTCATGTGAAATTTATACATTAGGGCCTAATTAATTTATTTCAATTGACTGATTTCCTTATATGAATTATTACTGTAAAATCTTAGAAATTGTTGCATTTATATTTGTGTTCAGTATACAGTTGTGGCCAAAAGTTTTGAGAATGACACAAATATTCATTTTCACAAAGTCTGCTGCCTCAGTTTGTATGATGGCAATTTGCATATACTCCAGAATGTTATGAAGAGTGATCAGATGAATTGCAATTAATTGCAAAGTCCCTCTTTGCCATGCAAATGAAATGAATCTCCCCAGAAAAAATCCGCTGCATTTCAGCCCTGCCACAAAAGGACCAGCTGACATCATGTCAGTGATTCTTTCGTTAACACAGGTATGAGTGTTGACAAGGATAAGGCTGGAGATCACTCTGTCATGCTGATTGAGTTCGAATAACAGACTGGAAGCATCAAAAGGAGGGTGGTGCTTGGAATCATTGTTCTTCCTCTGTCTACCATGGTTACCTACAAGGAAACACGTGCCTTCATCATTGCTTTGCACAAAAAGGGTTTCACAGGCAAGAATATTGCAGCCAGTAAGATTGCACCTAAATCAACCATTTATTGGATCATCAAGAACTTCAAGGAGGGCAGTTCAATTGTTGTGAAGAAGGCTTCAGGGCACCCAAGAAAGTCCAGCAAGCACCAGGACCGTCTCCTAAAGTTGATTCAGCTGCGGGATCAGGGCACCACCAGTACAGAGCTTGCTCAGGAATGGCAGCAGGCAGGTGTGAGTGCATCTGCACGCACAGTGAGGCGAAGACTTTTGGAGGATGGCCTGGTGTCAAGAAGGGCAGCAAAGAAGCCACTTGTCTCTAGGAAAAACATCAGGGACAGACTCATATTCTGCAAAAGGTACAGGGATTGGACTGCTGAGGACTGGGGTAAAGTCATTTTCTCTGATGAATCCCCTTTCCAATTGTTTGGGGCATCCGGAAAAAAAGCTTGTCCGGAGAAGACAAGGTGAGCGTTACCATCAGTCCTGTGTCATGCCAACAGTAAAGCATCCTGAGACCATTCATGTTTGGGGTTGCTTCTCAGCCAAGGGAGTGGGCTCACTCACAATTTTGCCTAAGAACACAGCCATGAATAAAGAATGGTACCCACACATCCTCCGAGAGCAACTTCTCCCAACCATCCAGGACTCAAATGATGTCAATTAGCCTATCAGAAGCTTCTAAAGCCATGACATAATTTTCTGGCATTTTCCAAGCTGTTTAAAGTCACAGTCAACTTAGTGTATGTAAACTTCTGACCTGCTGGAATTGTGATGTAGTGAATTATAAGTGAAATAATCTCTGTAAAAAATTGTTGGAAATATTACTTGTGCCATGCACAAAATAGATGTCCTAACCGACTTGCCAAAACTATAGTTTGTTAACAAGAAATTTGTGGAGGGGTTGAAAAACGAGTTTTAATGACTCCAACCTAAGTGTATGTAAACTTCCGACTTCAACTGTATGTACAGTAGGGTTAGATGGTGGTGCAATGCATTTTTCCCATTCTCCTTGTACCGTTTTTGTAAACAAATGTGAAATTCACACTCCAACCTGTAAAAGCCAGCAATATGCAACAAAGCGTCTTGTCTGCCTGAAAACAACACGAAGAAGAAGAAGAAGAAGAAGAACGTGAAGAACGTGTCAGTGATGTGAACAAGGCTAGTTGGGATACATCCTATGTCAAATTAACGTCAAAAGTTGATTTTAACCCTAACTATTTTTCTGACCTTAACCCAATTATCTCAAACTGCTCCGTAAAGTATCCTAACCTGCCGCGTAAATTCTCCTAACCTGCTCCGAAATATAAATTCTGACATAAACTGTATCCCTTCTAGCCAAAATCGAGTGATACTGACATAAAACCCTAAAAGCAAAATGGCAGCCAGCAGTGGAAAATCTGTTCTGTTCGTGTGTCTGGGTAAGAAACGACCAAGAAAAAACCCCACAGTCTCTGTGATTTCATGCACATAACGAGTCAATGGTGTGTCAAGGTGATAATACATGTAAAAAATTGCTATACACTTGGAACTGACTGCCGTTTGTACATGAATGGCAAGTGATGCTAACGGGTGCTATGCTAGCTCCAGTAGTTACTGTGTAACTAGCTAGCTAAACCATTGTAAACGTTGGTACAATAACTATTGCAACCGCATTGCACATATCAATTTCTGTATCCAACTTGCAATACCAAAACCTTACATTCACTGCCATGATTTAGTATGGAATCAGTCCACATCTTCCTCTGAAAAACTAGTGACTACTCATCAAACTTGCCTAATATCCCTTACTAATATATCACCAGATTCTCCTTATCTGAAATGCAAAGGCAATGAAAAGGTTGCTCAATGATTCTACCACGGCCTAAGACCTTTGGACAGTAGAGTCCAATGTAAATGTATGTACGAAGATCTTGTGCCATAGCCAGGCAGGCTTAGGTGATTATGGGAATTCATTTTGTAGTCAACAGCCAGCTATCAAAAGTTCTCATGTTTCCAATATGTTATATTGAACTGTTAATTGGAGGTTTAATTTCAACGACGTTCCATTGTTCAGATTGCATAATGTAAAACGTGACCACATTGCCCTGTAATACCTCCAATCAAACACTGTAGTTGACTCAATTGGGTCTCAACAAGTTAAATTATTATTTTTCATTCAGAAATATAGGGTAGATATTCGCCAAGACTCCAGGGGATATTGTGAGATAATCAGTTTTTGCTGATGCAAGTGTAGCAGATGGGTATCTCCACTAGCGCTGCCAAATAGCTAACTTTTCTGTGGCTCGACTGGGTAAGACACTTCAGGAGGGCGGTCATATGTGTTTGCGAGGCAGAGGTCCTAGGTTCGAGACTCGGTATGAGCTGAGTTATGAGGAAGTGGTACTGCTGAAGCAAGCAGCGTGACCTAATTTAGCCAAGCACTCTAATGATAGTCAGCTTATTATGTGTCATTTTCTTTTTTGAACAGGGAACATTTGCAGGTCCCCCATCGCCGAAGCCGTCTTCAGGAAAATGGCGACAGATGCTGGTGTTGTTGACAAGGTAAAGGCTTAAATTTATATGTGTGGGTAGATCTTCACAGGAACATATTGACAGCTCTGTTACATAGAAGTAATGCGTAGAAGTAATGCAAATATTTGATAACTTGTTTTGTGTAGACTTTGTTCCACATATGTTGTGCGTTTGTTGAGCTACTGTACTCTTTTGATTGATAAAGATTTGTTCCCCTACTGCATCATATTCCAAACTGTTTCAAAAAAAATATATATATATAAAATAAATAAAACCTTTATTTAACTAGGCAAGTCAGTTAAGAACAAATTCTTATTTACAATGACGACCTACCAAAAGGCCTCCTGCGGGGACGGGGGCTGGGGTTCAAAATAAAAATGTATTAAATACAAATATAGGGCAAAACACACATCACAACAAGAGAGACAACACTACATAAAGAGAGACCTAAGACAACAACACAGCATGGCAGCAACACAACATGACAACAATATGGCAGCAGCACAACATGGTAGCAGCACAAAACAGGGTACAGACATTATTGTACACAGACAACAGCACAAAGGGGAAGAAGGTAGAGACAATGCATCACGCGAAGCAGCCACAACTCTCAGTTAGAGTGTCCATGATTGAGTCTTTGAATGAAGAGATGGAGATGAAACTGTCCAGTTTGAGTGTTTGTTGCAGCTTGTTCCAGTCGCTATCTGCAGCGAACTGAAAAGAGGAGCGACCCAGGGATGTGTGTGCTTTCGGGACCTTTAACAGAATGTGACTGGCGGAACGAGTGTTGTATGTGGAGGATGAGGGCTGCAGTAGATATCTCCGATAGGGGGGAGTGAGGCCTAAGAGGGTTTTGCAAATCAGCATCAACCAGTGGGTCTTGCGACGGGTATACGGAGATGACCAGCTCTGCAGTCTTCTGCTTCTAGAGATGGAGATGCATTTTTAACAGTATAGGCTAAGGAAACAAACTAGACTGAAATCTATCAACCTATTATTAGATTGCTCTAATGTGCTGCATGTGCTGAGTCATTGTGTGCATATGAATACATTTTGCTTTGTTGTTGCTGTTCTCCTGCTCTGCATAGTGGAGGATAGACAGTGCTGCCACCTCCACCTATGAGATAGGCAACCCTCCAGACCACCGTGGTCAAGCCTGCATGAAGAAACACGGGGTGCCCATGAGGCATGTAGCCAGGCAGGTACGACCAACCCCTTTATCCTTCCTGTTAGCATTAGCTAGCTAGCTCTTGTGTTCTCTGTTGTTGCAGTGGGTCATAGACAGTGGTGCCACGACTGACTGGAACACAGGCAGCTCCCCGGACGCCCGTGGTCTGGCCTGCCTGAGGACACATGGCATTGAAACAAAACACAGGGCCCGACAGGTATATGATACATCAGTCACCCTGGGGTCCTTGCTGGGTTGCTTTGGAGACTGTATACAAGTGTGTGTGGCATGGATAGTGTGTGTGTGTGGGGGAGAGTGTGTGTGTGAGTTGGCTGTATTAGCCTAAATCCCATGAATAAAACACTTGAGCACAATGACTTTCCTAGCAGTACTAACTTTTATTGCCAATGCTTAGTATTGCATCCTGATAGACGCTGTAAAATCACACCAAGATGTTATGAAGTCTGGTATCTAGGCTCTCCAAATCTACTCAGTCTATTGAAAGAGACAAGCTTGGGGTTAATTCCATTTCAATTCCAGTCAATTTAGGAAGTACACTGAAATTCCAATTCTTGTCAACCCTTTTCATTTTGGAAAATGTGTAATTTGGATTACTTTTTTAATTGACTGGAATTGAAATGGATTTTACCCCAACCATATTTGCCAACTGTGTTAGTGGGCCTCATGTTTTGCTGGTCTTTTTCTCAAGTTTTTCCAGCTCTCCCTTTCTCTCCTGCCAGCTCTCTGGTGCCCTGGCCCTGACCCAATGCTGGGAAGGGGAGCTGCCGTCATGTTGGTTTGTCTCTCATAACGGACAGAGGCCAACCCCGTTCTAATCTCCAGAAACTAGGGATGGGAGCTCAACGCTGCCCTGGCTCTGAGCCACCCATGTCTCCACGCAATGAACTTTGACAAGCTCTGAGTTTCTCTCTCGCTCTCTGTTCCCCCCCGTTCCCTGCTAATTTCAGTGAACTTTAACTCACTGTTTCTTGCCTCTAATGTAATGTCTCGGCTTGCCTCAGAAAATAATGTTTGGAGACAGAGGGTGCTCTGTTTAATAAAAAACGGGAGTTTGTTTTATTGAGAGACAACAGCAAGGGGATAGAATGGGGACTTAGTTTTTAGTTTTTTTTAGTTAATGAATCCATAAGTGCATCGTCACAGAGAAAGATTAAGTTATTTTAGTCTTAACACTGGAAATCCCAGATATTTGATTGGAGGGGGCCCTGCAAGGGGTTTGAAGCGATATGATTTTTTGCCCTGAATGCAAATTGTCATAATCAAGCATACTTTTTTCAGTCTGGGTGTCATCCCAATTCCCATCACCACATTTGACTTACTGTAGCTTTAGACTGAGCTCTTGTAAGCAGATAGTTCCCTGCTCCACTCACTCCACACAGAGTCATACAATAACTCAACAACTCCACACGGTTTCTGAACTTTTTATCTGTCTGCTCTCAGACCGGGTCCTCGTTCTCCCTTATTTTTCCTTATATCTCTCCCCTCCTACCCGTTCCTCATATAACAGCCTCCCTGACTGTCAGTCAAAAATTCCAGAAATCCAACCAGGCTCTATCGCTGCATTGTGGAGGGGGTTCACATGAGGATTTTGACCAGAGATTATTGCAGGGAGAAGACAAATATTGTGTGTGTGTGTGTTTGCGCTGTAAAGCCCAAGCGGGGAACTACAGAGTTTAAATAGCAGTGGATGGAATTTGACATTTTGCCAACTTAACTTTCATTTTGCAAGGGTTTTTGGATCAATACAAATACTACATACACAACACCTAGTTATTATATACTCTTATTATACAAATCTGGAATGGTCAATTTCTGGCGAGCTTTCATGTAAATGGCTCTTTCTCTCTGTCTTTACTCCCTCTACTTCTTTCTCTTTACTCTTTTAACCTCTCCATTCCCAAGTCCCACCCTAGAAACCCTTTCAAACCATAATTGAGGCATGGCCTCACTCTCCTGAGTCATGGCTGAGTAAGTGTTGCACAACAAGATTCACACACAGTGCATTCAGAAAGTATTCAGATCCCTTGATTTCTCCCCCCCACACATTTTGTTACGTTCAGCCTTATTCTAACATTGATTACATTTGTTTTTTCTTCTCATCAATCTACACACACTACCCCATAATGACAACGCAAAAACAGGTTTTCAGAAATTTGTGAAAATGCATTACAACTATAAAAACAGATATTTAATTTACATAAGTATTCACCCTTTACTCAGTACTTTGTTGAAGCACGTTTAGCAGCGATTACAGCCTCGAATCTTCTTGGTTATGATGCTACAAGCTTGGCACACCTGTATTTGTGGAGTTTCTCACATTCTTCTCTGCAGATCCTCTCAAGCTTTGTCAGGTTGGATGGGGAGCGTTGTTGCACAGCTATGTTCAGGTCTCTCCAGAATGTTAGACCGGGTTGAAGTCCGGGCTTTGGCTGGGCCACTCATGGACATTCAGAGACTTGTCCCGAAGCCACTCCTGCATTGTCTTGGCTGTGTGCTTAGAGTCGTTGTCTTGTTGGAAGGCGTCGGTTCGCCTTCGGTTCGCCTTCGGTTCTGAGCGCTCTGGAGCAGGTTTTCATCAAGGATCTCTCTACTTTGCTCTGTTCATCTTTCCCTCGATCCTGACTAGTCTCACAATCCCTGCCGCTGAAAAACATCCCCACAGCATGATGCTGCCACCACCATCCTTCACCGTAGGGATGGTGCCAAAACAGGATGCACCTGAGCTCAATTTCAAGTCTCATAGCAAAGGGTCTGAATACTTATGTAAATAAGGTATTTCTGTTTTATATTTTTTATAAATTTGCAAAATTTTTAATACCGGTTTACGCTTTGTCATTATGGGGTATTTAGTGTAGATTGAAAATTATTAATTTAATCAATTTGAGAATAAGGCTGTAACGTAACAAAATGTGGAAAAAGTCAAAGGGTCTGAATACTTTCCGAATGCACTGTACTTGAAGATGTACTGCTTTGATCCCTTTCATAACCCTGAACATGGAGGGACCCAGACACCGCTCCTCTCCATCTCTCGCTCTCCCTCTCTTTCTCCTTCTTCTTCTCTCTCTGAGTTCTCTGGAACCTCTCAATTTGACTCAACGAGAACCAGGGAGAGGTCTTTACCACTGTAATGGAACATATATACCAGGCAGAAGTTATATAGGGCCTAGTGCCTGACAGTTAAACTTTATAGAGAAAGCACAGCATCCAGTCTTGTGTTGTCAACACACACCAGTACCAATGTTAACATTTTGTCTTCTGTGTTTTTTTTCTTCTAGGTGACAAAGGAGGATTTTATGTCATTTGACTACATTCTGTGCATGGATGAGAGCAATTTGAGGTATATGCATCTTAACCCTATGTTTGTGTGTGAGTGTGTGTGTCAATGCGTATATGTGTGTGCTCGGTCTGCTTCCTTTGTTCAAGAGGGGGGTGAACACAATTTGCAACATCTGCACGGATACTCTGACTCACCGAACGGTGTTCTGTGCCATGACATCACAAGTCTATTCTATTCCGGGCTGCCATTCAAAATTATTGGAGTAAAAATAAAAATGTTTAAGTAACATCCTTGGGGTTTACTTGTTCTATGACCCTATGGCACTTATCCAAACATGATTACCGGGGTCACAAACTAAGTCAGAGAAGAGCTTATGCCGAGTGTAGAAATGGCCCGGGATATTGAGATAGACCGAGCAATAAAAGTACAATAGAAACGAGGTAATTGTCAGATCCAAACTTTATATCAGGAACTTGGTGATGGCTGTCGTCCATTCAAAATGCCATTGTCTGTATGTTAAAGTTAGGCTTTCCCTGCAACGGGTCAGGTAGGGGGATGCCTTGGCAATTGTGGAGAAGTATATTGTGTATACACACACAGATGCAGACGGGACATACAGGCAGACATGTACACCTCAAGGTCTATGTAAAGTGTAGGGGTAAAGTCTGTCTAACAAGTGAGTGTCCCTAAGCTGTTTGCATGTGAAGCCTGGGCAGGGGGAGGGATATTTCTTGCTACTTTGAACGTTCAGGGATCATTTAGAGATCACATGCCTAAGGCGGTGCGGTCTGTAAGCAGCTTACTGAGGTCTTTGGATGCCTCGTCTTTTCTGTTTGGGGGCGACTTTTCCCTTTTCTTCCTCCATTCTGTTTCTCTCTCCAAGTATTTGGTTGGCTAGCGAGAGAAAGAGATTAACCTTAACTCCCCGCCAATTATTACCAATGACCTAATTAATCATCACCAGTTAGTTTTTACATGTTTTATTATTGTGTTGGATTATAGTGCTTTACTTACCTTTCAGTTTAGTCAGTGGGAACCAGGAGCCCTTTCATCTCCGCTGCATTCTACATTTACAATGCAGTGCTATACAACTCACCTTAAACCCCCCCCCCCCATGAAAGCGTCAGGGGGCCGCTGCTCTACCACAGGGTTAGACACAGGAGGTGGCAGTGGGGCGGTAGTTCCCTGTTTTGAGTCCCATTCCCAGTATTGGAAGCTTCCCAGCTTGGCCCCATACCCTCATTGTGGGGGAGTCAGTCCCCTCTCGGTCCAAGCAGTATGGCTGGCCATTTCATTTGAGCCATTACACTACTTACAATGGGAAGGACCTGGCAACAGCTTTGTTTTAGTGCCTGGGTTAGTAATAGTTTTTAAATATCCGCTGCATTTCTAGACCCCTGTGGTCTGGTTTACAGCCAGGCACGGTGCATGGATCCTTCCTAGCTGCTTTTATTACTGAGTGTATTGTTGTATTTATAAGCCCAATTACCCAAGCATCAAAATAAAAGAAACCAGTAAAGTCAATAAAAGACTAATTTCCACAGTTGGATTGTGAGGACTTGTTTGAAGAAGTTGTGTAGCCAATAAGTAACTGTTCTAGTAACTGTCAAAAGGATTTAGTCACAAATACATTCTCATATATTGATAGTTGGTTTCAGAGTTCGACTTGTTGTGCACTGATAGCGTATACCACAGTAAGCCATTTAGAAGACTTGGAATAGAATAGATGTGTTGTCTGTGATAGGCTCTTGCGTGTCACAGAAACACCAAACCAACAAAATGGGTGTCTAAGACTTATTAAACCTTTTTTATTTGGTTCCATTTGTTATGGACAGATGGCCATTTATACCACAATAAAAGTTGTTCTATCAAATTGGTGGTTACATTTGTAAAAGTCTGTCAGATATTTGGTCCAAAATAGCACTGGTGGTATTTGATTTTAGTATTGTCACAGGAACAAATCATAACCGTCTCTGACTTTTCTCTCTCTTTACAGTGACCTGAAAAAGAAGGCAAACTCTGTGAAAAACAGCAAAGCCATGATTGAGCTGCTGGGCTCGTACGACCCAGAGAAACAACTGATCATCAAAGACCCATACTATGTAAGTTTACTGCACTGACAGTGTTTTCCCACCAGTACTAAGTGGCCCTATCACAACTGGGTTACTAGGTTTAGACAAAAAACAGATTCTGCTGCTCGCGTTGTGAATAAAAAACATGACTGCATATGGCTTAACCCACCAACATTATTCTAAAGTACTGTAGGCTACATGAATCCATACACTTACAGCGAGATAACGTAACACATTCAGTAGAACAATGTCCTGTTCTCTACAGGGTAAGTTTCCATGTTAACTCCCATAATTCAGAGAGTCCTTGTGTCCTCAAACCAGCACTATCTATGTCTAAGCCTCACTCTGGGCTCCCGAGTGGCGCAGCGCTCTAAGGCACTGTATCTCAGTGCAGTGCAGTGCCAGTCCCTGGTTCAAATCCAGGCTGTATCACATCCGGCCTTGATTGGGAGTCCCATAGGGCGGTGCACAATTGGCCCAGCGTCGTCCGGGTTTGGCCGGGGTAGGCCGTCATTGTAAATAAGAATTTGTTTTTAACTAACTTGCCTAGTGTAAAAAAAAAAGTTATCCCCAGTTAAAACCACTGTATGGAACAATTGGTTTCTGATGGGAAAAGTTATTGTCTTCCTCTCATGTCCTGAGATACGATATTATTACGATACGATATTATCATGGTACTTTGGTGCCGACACGATATATATTGTGATTCTCACAATTCTATATGTATTGTGATTCGATAATTTCTTTTTATTGCAATTTGATGTTCCAAACCAAGCTCACCATATGTCCGCTGCAGAGGGACAAGAGAGCCATGAGAACGTTTTGATCAGTCATGGAAATAAAACTGTTAAACAAATTGTCTCCCTACTTAAAAAGATGGAGAACAAGCTATGAAGGAAAAATACTGGAGTTTTGGTGCAGTTACAGCCAATTGGCGCAAAAATAATATTGCGAAATTGTCAAAACGATATGATATATCGTCAAAAATAATATCCTGATATGTACAGTACCAGTCAAAAGTTTGGACACACCTACTCATTCAAGGGTTTTTCTTTATTTTTACTATTTTCTACATTGTAGAATATTGATGACGACATCAAAACTATGAAATAACACATATGGAAACAGCATTCTGCAGCGATACGCCATCCCATCTGGTTTGCGCTTAGTGCGACTATCATTTGTTTTTCAACAGAACAATGAGACAAGAAAAACCCTGGAATGAGTAGGTATGTCCAAACTTTTGACTGGTACTGTAACTATCGATTTTTGTCCCCCGTCACTAATGTCCTGTGTCCTCAAGTCTCTGCAGCCGCACTTTACCATCTCACAACATGTTTAATGGCTTTGTTAACTTTTCCCAGCTTTAAATGCTTCCTATGTAAGTCCTGCCAAATGGCATCGGAAGTGGAGGCCGGTTGGTTTGTGCAGTGTTAATAGAATTTTACATGGATGTGATGAGTGAGGTAGGGAGGGGGGGGGGGGCTGATACTGGGGGAGGAGAAGGGCAGTTAGTTTGATAATTGAAGTCCAGTTGTTGGTCTACTACAGTCTCTGTTGTTGGTCTACTACAGTCTCTGTTGTTGGTCTACTACAGTCTCTGTTGTTGGTCTACTACAGTCTCTGTTGTTGGTCTACTACAGTCTCTGTTGTTGGTCTACTACAGTCTCTGTTGTTGGTCTACTACAGTCTCTGTTGTTGGTCTACTACAGTCTCTGTTGTTGGTCTACTACAGTCTCTGTTGTTGGTCTACTACAGTCTCTGTTGTTGGTCTACTACAGTCTCTGTTGTTGGTCTACTACAGTCTCTGTTGTTGGTCTACTACAGTCTCTGTTGTTGGTCTACTACAGTCTCTGTTGTTGGTCTACTACAGTCTCTGTTGTTGGGTGTGGAGGAAGATAATTAGAAAAAAGGAGGGAAATGTTTCAGGAATGTGAAAATGCAGGCAAACTGCATGTTTGGTTTGATGAGGAATCCTATATAAATCATATCCCCTGTCCTATATTCTTGTTAAAATAATAAATGAATTATTTTGTTGTGTGGTCTTGACCAGGGACATGCATGTTGCGGGTAGACCTCAGATCGCATAATGTCATGTGTGGGTAATTGAGATGTTTCTATTAGGGTTTCAGGAAACATCCCTTTTGATAGAATAATGACGGTAAAGTATTAATGTTGCGATGGTTGTGGTTGACCAAAATAAAGTGTCTGTGTGCACTCTGGTTCAATCATGTGTGTCCCTCTTCTTGGCTGTCTGTCCCTGTGTGTCAAAATCCCAGTGCTGTCAAAAATGTGATTTTCCTATGTTTTATATATATTTCCACACTGAGGTTGTAAAAATATTGTGAAAATGATCCTGCCCTTTTAGTGTACGAGCTGTTTGATAAAAAAGAAAACGCCTGGAATTTCAGCCTGTTTTGGTGGGATGGAGTTTTGGCTTCACCAGGCAGTAAATTAGTTAATAGACCAATAAGAGTTCTAAATCTCTTTGCCAATAACAGCAAATTTTCAGTTTTACCCTCCCCACTTAGACCACTACAACAGTCCTAGCAAAATTCTTGCTTGAGAAATTACTCTTTGCTAAGAAGCTATTTTTGTTTCTTTTTGATCATTTCAATTAGAAACAGTCACAGTAAGGTATCTAATTGTTACCCAGAAATGATTTGCTATTGAGATAAAAATATCTGCATTGGACCTTTAACACCAGCTGTGAGTGTGTGGTAGCCAGAGGGAGCTTAGCCTTAAGCATGGTTTCAGAGGCGCGTAAATAAATATTTTGGCGTGTTGACAGCGCTGGGTTGTGGTCCGTCATCCTTCGCCACAACGCATGGCAGAGAAGCACAGTAAAGGACTAGAGCCAGACGGCTCTGTTTTTTTGATAAATTGAGACATGAGTTTCTCAGTCCAACCTTAGAGCCGATGACATGCTCTGAGGAGGACGTAGCTGAATGTGGTTCCAAAGACTTAATTTGGAGCCTTTTTGTTTGGATCAGAGACTGAGTTTGGGGGTTGAAGGGGGTGGAGGAACTGGGTGGGTGTTAAGAGTCTTCAGGTGTGGTTGGCTGTTCTCCTGCCAGCGAAGGAGTATATTAAAAGGCTAACTGTCAAATGTGTCCAAGTACATTTTGTACAGGGACTCATTTCTGAACGATTCTGCTTTTGATTTTAGTTCCAGTGGTGTTATTAAAAACAACACCATTTTCCAGACGGTTTCTACCTTTTACAATGGCCTGAACAAGTAAAAAACACTTTAAAACGTATTACAAAACGGCATGTGCACTCTACTCCTAGACCATTTCTGAGGAAAGAAAATATCTTTCATTTTTGGATGAACTTTTTAAAGTTAGGGTTACATGCCGCTGTCATGCATAGACTGAGTTGTCGGCCATCTTCCCTGGTTGTTACAGATATTATTGTTTGTGAATATGAGATCATCGCTTTAGGAGTCCCCAACCGGCCTCTACAATGGACTGTCTGTTTCACCAATGCATGTGGACAGATATTACATCTATTGTTGTTTATTTATTGCATCTCTCTCTGTTTTGTATATTTTTCTGGAAAGAGTCTCTTCTTGATGTTTTAACATTACTATTCACACAGTGTAAATTTGAGTTTTAAATTAGTTTGCCACACAACACGAGAGAAAGAAGTTAAGAGGAATGCACTCTAAGGTTTCAAAGGACAAGACATGCCCTTTTGGCACTTTGGATTGGTGTCACAGGTCTCTGAAAGGTGTAACGTTCTTTATGGTGGGCCTGGAAAGTTGGCTTGGGCTGTTTTCTTCTCTATTATTGGCTAATTTAATGACAAGAGCCAATTGGACAGAAAACGTCACTGAAGAAACCCCCTATCCAATGTCAGCTCTATATTCTACTGGGTTGGGAAATTATTGAGCTAGTAACTAGAGGCTTTCTGATTCAGATTTTGAGAAAGATTAACCGCTTCATTGCTCATGGAAAAGGCTCTTTCCTGCTGTTTTATTTTGATGGCACTATTTAAATGCCTTAATAAAAGAATATTGATGAACACATCAAATTTTATTTAATAGCTTTCTGAAAAGCAAAAATGTATAACTTTTATTCATACAATTTTTTTTTTGCAAAATTAATTGATTTCCCTTTTTTTCTGTTCTATAGGGGCATGAGGAAGACTTTGAAAATGTGTACGAACAATGTGTGAGATGCTGCAAAGTGTTTTTGGAAAACAACTCGTAATCAGACCCAAGATCTGACCGGTGAACATCCACCCAAACACGAGACTGGTAGTAAAGAAACCATCCTCCGTTATCATCCATAGTTGTGCAGTTACAATACACATCTGCCAGGTCACACTAACAGTAGTTCCCATCAATATGGTGTAGCAATCAGTTGATTGTCACATAATCTACAATATGTCTGTAAAACGAACGGTTTACTGTACTGTGTCCTAAATAAAATGCTTTTTTTGAGGAATCTGCAGATTGTCTGGTCTCTTCAAATAAACAATACATATTCAAATAAACAATACATACTCAACGGAACTAACAATGCACTATTCTCTCTCTTTATCTTATTTCTCTTTTACATTTTGTAAATTGTTAGTCTAATCTAGTCTAACATAGCCATCAACGTTTATAGAGATTAATATGGATGCATTATGGCATGACCAGACATTTTAGGGTTCAGAGGGCAGGGTTAAAGGTTGAGACCAGGGTCAAAGTTAATGCTTGCCCAAATGATAATCTTGTTGGGTATTTGACACGGGCTTAGTTAGTTACTTTCATGTCACAATGTTTTTTTAATTTTGAGCTATTCTTCCATTTGTACTCCTCCCATGACATCCTACTTCGAACATCAGGGCTTTGATAAAACAAAACCTATAAAATCACTTTAATGAGTGTAATTACTGTAGCTCAGCTATTGGTATTTTAGAGAAATGAGAGGACAAAAATAGTCTGCAATGATTTGTTCTCATAACTAGCTAATGATGCTACTTAGCCTCTTTATCTTACCACTGGCACCTCCTCCACCATTATGCCTGATTTGGACCTGCACATATTCCTCCTTATGTCAAAAATGATTAAAATCCCAAACCATGGCAGCCCAAGGTAGTGCAGAATGCTGCCCGTTGAAAATAAAAACCCTGAATTGTACGTTTTCAGGTGTATATCACTGTGGATTTAGTTCCTAGGCTGTGATTGACAGAAATTGGGAGCAGTAATGCATAATAAACCAGATGAAGGCATTGATATATCGTGTTTGAGTGGAACGACCAAAGGAATGTCCCTCCACATACTGTTCTCTGCTAGTGTGGTCCAGTCTATCCTAGGCCTGTGCTCAATCCAAACCAGCAAACCAGTTTGTCGTACTAGGGTAAAGCCAAAGCATGGTGAATTATTTATTCAGCATTGCACAAGAGAGTATTTGAATTAATCTAAAGTTGAGTGTCTGATTTTGATTGAGTAGGATTCTTACTGTAGTATCAGGCTGAGAAAAAAAGTGTTACTTAGGGTTAATCACTCTGCCTGCTAGCTTGTACAAACATATGTTGGCACGGGGGAATGGGATCCACAATGCATAAATCCTGCAGTACAACAAATGGTTGATTGTTTAGTTACTTTGTCATTTGAACCTAAACAAATAGACATTTTCAGACAAATATTTACTCTCTTAGGTAAAGAGAACTTCCATTGACAGAATACATTTTCCCAGACGGCAAGTTCACTCAATGCTCATTATTAAGCAAAAACTACTTGGCTTTAAAGGGATACTTTGGGATTTTGACAATGAGGCCCTTTAATTCCCCAGAGTCGGATGAACTTGCATGCTAATGCTAGTTAGCATTGGCTTGTGAAACTACCTCTTACTTCCTTCATACTGGACACGGAGACATAAAAATAGTATCCACAAGTTCATCTGACTTTGGGGTAGTAGATAAAGGGCCTCATTGCCAAAATTCCAAAGTAACCCTTTAATGCTCATTGTCCATTACAATTACAGTACATAATGTGAATTTTAGATAACTGACTTTGCAAAGTGTTTTATTTGTCTTTTAATCTACAGTGAACAAAAAATATAAATGCAACTTGCAAACATTTCAAAGATTTTAATATGTTACAGTTCATATAGGGAAATCAGTCATTTAAAATAAATTCATTAGGCCAATGGATTTTGCATGACTGGGAATACAGATATGCATCTGTTGGTCACAGATACCTTAAAAAAAGGTAGGGGCATGGATCAGAAAAAACAGTATTGGGTGTGACCACCATTTGCCACATGCAGCGTGACAGATCTCCTTCGCATAGAGTTGATCAGGCTGTTGATTGTGGCTGTGCGAAGTTGCTAGATATTGGCGGGAACTGGAACACGCTGTCGTACATGTCGAACCACAGCATCCCAACATGCTCAATTGGTGACATGTCTGGTGAGTATGCAGGCCATGGAAGAACTGGGCCATTTTCAGCTTCCAGGAATTGTGTACAGATCCTTGCAACATGGAGCTGTGCATTATCATGCTGAAACATGAGGTGATGGTGGCGGATGAATGACACGACAATGGGCCTCAGGATCTCGTCACGGTATCTCTGTGCATTCAAATTGCCATAGATAAAATTCAATTGCGTTCATTGTCCGTAGCTTATGCCTGCCCATATCATAACCCCACCACCCTCATGGGGTACTCTGTTCATAACGTTGACATCAGAAAACTGCTCGCCCAGATGGCGCCATACACGGTCTGCCATCTGCCCGGTACAGTTGAATCCGGGATTCATCCGTGAAGAGCACACTTCTCCAGCGTGCCAGTGGCTATCGAAGGTGAGTATTTGCCCTCTGAAGTCAGTTATGACGCCAAACTGCAGTCAGGTCAAGGACAACGAGCACGCAGATGAGCATTGCTGAGACGGTTTGACAGTTTGTGCAGAAATCCTTTGTTTGTGCAAACCCACAGTTTCTTCAGCTGTCCGGGTGGCTGGTCTCAGACGATCCCGCAGGTGAAGGAGTGGGATGTAGAGGTCCTGGGCTGGCATGGTTACAGGTGGTCTGCGGTTTTGAGGACGGTTGGACATGCTGCCAATTTCTGTAAAACGATGTTGGAGGCGGCTTATGGTTGAGAAATTAACATTCAATTCCCTGGCAAGAGCTCTGGTGGACATTCCTTCAGTCAGCATGCCAATTCCCTAAAAACCTGAGGCATCTGTTGCATTGTGTTGTGTGACAAAACTGCTAATTTTTTACTTTTATTGTCCCCAGCACAAGGTGTACCTGTGTAATGATCATGCTGTTTATTCAGCTTCTTGATATGCCGCACCTGTCAGGTGGATGGATTATCTTGGCAAAGGAGAAAATGCACACTAACAGGGATGTAAACAAATCTGTGCACAACAATTTCTGTGATCTTTTATTTCAGCTCATGAAACATGGGACCAACACTTAATTAACATGTTGCATTTATATTTTAGTTCAGTGTATTAATCTAGACCTGTAAGGAAGCCAGAGACCTGTGCAACCTACTGGATTCCTATAGATTCCAATTGAATCATATTTCCTGTTATAGTCAGTGATGAACAACACCACGTACTTTAAGAAACAACAGAGAGAGGCCGCTCATATTTGTACCAATCTTATAATTTATTTAAATATATTTCATGTTTTTGATATATATTTTTTAACACCAAGTTAATATACGTCAAACACTTTAATTTATGGTTGTTATGTGGATTCCATTTATGCTTTTTACAATATGTACATATTGCACTCAGGTTAGAATGTTTATACATACTGTATACAGAGGAAAACATATGACAACTTGAATATATAAATATACTATGTACCACACTACCACACTCAGACTCACAGGAGGGTTTCTTCTTACACACAACTTCTGACTGCAACCAGTGCCTAATATATAGTGTCTCTTGTTTTAATACATGTCTTACAAAGACATAAAAAGGCAAGGAAATTGTCATGCAGTTAATAATTTAATCATACGTTTCAGTGTGGTCACAGGTAGGTGAGAGAATTTCCGAGATAGCCTTTTATCCACTAATAGGTAGTGCTGCTGACAAAGATATGACGCCGAACCACAACATAAATACAACCTAAAAAGGCATGTCGCAACCCAACCAAAAGATTTGATTGATTTCAATTGTTGTTGTTGTTTTTTGGGGGGTGGGGGGGGGGTTAAAAACAAACAAAAGCAATCCCTTTTCTCTTTTGGTAAAAACCAAGAAAGAAAGAAGAAAGTAGAGTTTGTCCAGCCAGCAGGACAATAATAACCCCGAAATCTGTGGTTGCTGCCATTTTTTCCCCTTCACCTTCTGTATCTTCTGTATAGTCTCTTGTCAAGACCCACAGTGACCACAGACTGTGTAGGGTCCAGGGAGGCCTGTGAGTGGTAATCCATATCTTTGTAAAATAGTGAACTCTGGTGACGGATACTGCGTAATGGCGGACGTGACTGGTTCGAGTTTGTTTGGTTTCCCTGTTGTTGTCTAAGGCACTTTTTGTCAGGGCTCTCTTCTGGACAGCTCTGGTTTGGCTTCAACCTGCGAGAGAGAGGAAGTGAAATTTAGTGCTCTCTCGTACTTGGCAGCGCCCAGAAATTCTTTCCTCTCCAAAAGTACCATGAAAAATGGAGAAAGAAACATGATTTGTTACAGATCTGCATTTCATGCTGTGCTCCAAAAACTGTGTGGACACCGTGCATGGCACTGATTAGATCTACCTATAAGGCTGAGAAAGACATTTTAACATTACTTAACTTCTTCCTTTCAACTTAATGCTATGACTCTACGCAGTAAATTGAAACCATGTGAGGTGCAGTTCACCTTGGCCAGGTGTTTTAGGTCACATTTCACTTTTGCAACAAGTATTTTTTATGTGGGATAAGTACTATTGATTTGTGTCAGGTTTAACAATGCATATTATTATACATGTAACAGGTGTATTTGATTAACACTTTCTGTTTGACCTGTGTAAAGCCCATTAGACTGTTATTAGTTTCACTGAATAGACAAGGACCTCAGCCATAAACAAACATACACAATACTTAGAGCCCTGCGCTCTTCCAGACCATATGACCTGACTAGGAAAAACTCGTAAAAAAATTATATGCACACTTACTTGATTTCTGCTACCCTTCTGTACATCGTGGGCTCCCTGCTAAGCGTGTGAGAAGCCGTGCGCATCTTTTGAAGTCTTAAAAGGAAAGAAAAGAAATAGAGGGATGAATGAATGCCTGGGAGACAGTACTATGCCTCCCCTTATACATAACACATGTGGTGTGCCTATAAACACTGCTTTAAATCCAGGGAAAATGTATTCTTTGTCATATGAAGAGGTTGAGGAACTTACATGCAGGTATTGTGCAGTCTCTGGTGTTGTGATATAGTCTGTATACGTGCTTCCTGCATTTGGGATTGAAATACAGAGGACCTGAGGGACAGAGAAAGCCTTTGAGTTAAAGCCGAGCAGACCAACTACTATCACCTTTCTCTCCCTTTCTTGTCCTTTACATCCTGACCCACCGCACTCAAATCTCTCTCTCTCTCTCTCTCTCTCTCTCTCTCTCACACACACATCATATGATGTGTATCTCACCTGTTAAGTGTTTTAAAAACTTTTCTTTCTTTCTGAGATCTCTAGGAAATATTTCTGAAAGACAAAAAAGAAGGCAGGGGGTGAGAACAGGAGATCAAAGTGTGTTACTAACTGTAAGTCGCTCTGGGTAAGAGCATCTGCTAAATGACTAAAATGTCAAATGTAAATCACTTTCTTAAGATTCAGCAACTTCAAAATTCCCAAGGCATAACATATTTGAATGATGTGCACCCAGTACCCTCATAGCGCTTTACATTCCGTGGTGGTCTTTTTACACCACCATTTAAGACTGTTATACAACATATTTTGGAGTTCATGGTAACGCCCAGCTGTCAATGTGCAAACTCACCAATAATTTGATCGCCACTATCTGTTTTGAGGTTTCGTAAATCCCTTTTTGTCTCAACTGGGGATTCTCTCCTAGAAGTCGACTGCGATGCTGCGTTCGTGCGGTTCTCACCGCGGCTCTCCTCCACGTGCTTCACTATGTCTACAATCCGCCTGAGTAGGCTCTTGTCGTTCTTCGCGACCGTGGGAGCCGTGGCTGGCGCGCTCTCCTCACAGTGGCTGGTAGTACTGCAGATCAGCAATATGAGTCCCATAACTACAGGCTTGCACAGTCCGCTCATTGCTACGGTAGGCTGAGGAAAGGGATCTCCCTCTCTGACTCTGCCGTGAGTTTAACGAGACCCCTGCAAGAGTTAAGACTTGGGGGTCACAAATGAAGCCCTCTGCCGCACAGAACCATTACATTGTGTTCTTATCTTCAGCATTTCTCCAACATAAATTATTACATTATATAACCCCACATCTACCATGCCTATATATCATGTCCTCTTAAACAGAGTATTTCACTGTTAGTCTACACCTGTTGTTTAAGAAGCATGTAAAATACAATTGTATTATATTATATATTACCTATTCACACCCATTCATGCAAGCAAATAGGATATCTACTTTCTATAGGAGATTAACAGGCGACGAACCAACTTTCATTGATCAAATCGATCCATATTTGTTTATTCAAACAAAATAGACGGTCAACTTTGTAGGTTAGTTCCAAACAAGTTAACTTTTTGTTACAATTCCTTATAGCAATTCCAATGGTTCTGCTTATGTTGGACAGTAATGTTGCCTTTATGAAAAAAAGTGCTATAGTTAATCAGAATGCTGTGCACTTGAGAAAGTGTCAGAGAGAAGTCCGATGGAAAACTGTGAAATTACCTGTTTTGTCTCCGTTTCTAATATCCTCCAGTAAATCCGTCGATGTTTTAATGTCAACGCTATTGAACCGCGCCGGATAACTCAGTCTTCGGCACCGTTCTGCCCATACCATTCCACGATTTAAAACACGACCACAGAGGAAAGGAGAGAATCATCCGTTTTTATAAGAAGTGTATTTGGGCTGCAAGTACGGTCATCTTCTGATCCTTCCTTGACCGACTTGATGGGAGAGAATGGAAAAGTAATTAAAAGGTCTGCTCCATATAGCCTATAGGCTAACTTCTGTGTGCGCCTTGATGAAGTCTCAGGTTGTTTGCCAGGGTGCCACTCACTTTTTATTCTCGCTCTCATACGTAAGGAGCTGTCCCTCGAGGATCACCATGTCTTCAATTAGAATGGCGTTATGAACACTCGTAAATAGGAAATATCACTCAAATTTCCCGATCATCCGCTCTGCCTTGTCAATTTCTTTGCGCTCTCCCTTTTTCGTCACTCCACTTATAGCCTATCTGCAATACGCGCTTACCAGGAAGCTTTTTTAAATTGTTTCCTTGAACTGAAATTCCAAATGACCGATGTGAACGTTCACAGATAACCGCATCTCGTCTTGCATATACTCATAATAACTTCCAATAACCTCGTCACTTTACAAAGCAATAACAAATAAACTGAAAGACAATACAATTACCCACCATGACACAAGCTTTCGTAATTATTATATTATTTGCGTAATTCCAACATCGATTCATGAATAGGTGCCAACGGACTGAGAGGAACAAGTCAACTGAAGCCTTCGCCCAGTTTAAAATTCGTTTTGTTTACTTTCGTTGGTACAACTCCATCTAAGTAATGCCTCATTGTGTAATTGGCTTGGTTTCATTTACATTACATTTAAGTCATTTAGCAGACGCTCTTATCCAGAGTTTCACTGACCTGCCTCCCCCTAAACGCTCATAATTGGTTTCAATCTGTTGGATGAAAGTTGAGATCTGTTAGATGATGACCAATAGCCTACTTATCAACTTGTTGCAAAACCTTCACCTGTTTGAAACTTTTCCCATGTGTCTCCTTATTTGTGTTTATGGAGTCTTCATGACAGCCAGTAACAAATGTTGCCAAGACTACTTCGTTTATCGGATGTTCAAATTATAGCAGGCCTATATAACGATAATTGACACGACATCTGGTGTCTTTCGATAAAGGCAACGCCCAGGTTAAATGTTACTGCCGTGCGTAAGGACAGTGTGGTGCTGAAAGGATAGCGCTCACCTGCAGTGCGCACCTTCGAGGGTAGCTGCTGCTACACCAGAGGGGAGTGGGGACTGGTGTGTAATAATACAATTGGCTAGAGGGTTGTGTATAATAATATATTGTTATTATTATATTTCACTTAATTTATCACTTTTTTCAATCTTTCTGCCTATTATCAACAATGTAAATCAATCAAACATGTCTGAGTGTCCATTCCGTTCGTCTTCATCCCTATAGCTTACTCACTGGCATTACATCAACACTATACCTTTAACACACACCGGTATTTTCTCTTTGGGCATACAGATACAGGCTATGACTCTACTAGGGAGGGAAGGAGAGTTCTGAAAGAGAGAGCGCGCGTGTCAGAGATATAGAGAGCGCATCCGTGGAGGTAACATTAATATATAACGTTAATAGGTTCTAAACTAAAACTAAAATCTACTGCTGTGAACGCTGTGTCAAGTCTGTGACTAGCGAGTGAGCTCTATAATGAACGAAGGCGGGCGTTGAAACAGAAACGCTGAACGCTCTCATGCGATCCTGAAACACCTTGCATACTGGGCGTATCTACCACCACCAACAACCACAGCGAGTCAACTCAATCAACCGAAGAAGAGTGCGTTTAGCCTTTCTCTGTGTGAGCCCTCGTGCCTTTCCTATAACAAAATGTCGTATTCATATCCCCTCCACAAATATGCCTTACACCTGCTGATAACACCACATCTCATGTCACATTCCGCTGGAACTTTTGGCCAGGCGACAGAACCACCGCATGTCACAATGTGACAACTACCTGTCCTGATGAAGAGTGAGTGATAAGGAGTAAAAACGACACATACAGCCAGCCACATGCCATGTCTCAGTCACAAGGCCTTTGTCAATGCATAAAGAGATGGAATAAAGAGGTCAGTTTAGGCAGTTGGTGTCCCAGTCTGCTATCATTTTAATGAATAAAAGTAGCCTATCATGGAGTGTTTGGCTGTAGTGAAATACCCTATTTAACCCTGTTAAGGTTCAACTCTTAAACATTCTTCTGACTCATAGGAATTAGCAGGGACACAACTTTGGTTTTAGAAGTGGGGGGGCATAGTAAAAAAAAAGAAGTTTTATCCAGTCTGATTAACACTCCAAACAGCCTACCCGACCGCCCAGAGGCATCCGCATGGTCCTAAAGCACACTGTTGCCTCATTTTTGATCACATTCCAATGAATGTTCCAAAAATTTAATTTCAGAATGTGGGGGGGGGACATGTCCCTCGCGTCCCAAGGAAAGTTGCACCCCTGGGAATTAGTGACCCTGAACAAACATATTCACATGAGGATTAGTCATTGTTCACCTTACTTGCCCACAAATGTTCCCTTTCTCAACTTATCTGTTTTAAAAAAATACTCATACCACAGTGATGAATGATTTTTATATCTTCTTTTATGACCTACATGTCCAGAACATGCTGAATGTATAAATCACTATGATTAACCTCCGCTCTCACAATATGTGACCTCTGCTGGTCACCTGATTTTCTGTCTGGTGGGTTTTGTGGGAGGTCTCTAATTTCTTCTCCTTTTCCCACTCTCTCTTTTCTGTGCTGTGTGTGTTCTTCCTGGGTGATGATATTATACATTTGATATTATACATTATACCTCTGTCATGCACCTTTCTCCTCAGGGTGTCCCGTCATCAGTTGGTTTTTACCTCCTCAAGGTGCTATTTGACATGATTCTCTGTTCTTTGTCAGAATAATGAATGAGATGTCCTTTGCACTTGGCGCCACAGCAAAGGAACCAAAGTTGTCGTAATCAGGAATGTTGGAATATCTTCAGTTGTGAGGGTTGGTGACACTTTTTAGATTTTGGCTTTTGGAATCCACTAACTGTTACATTAGGGCCCAACTCAAAAACCGGTAACTGGATTTCCAGGCTGATTTGAAATTGTGTGAAAGTGTAACCGGTGTGAAATGGCTAGCTAGTTAGCGGGGTGCGCTAATAGCGTTTCAATTAGTGATGTCACTTGCTCTGAGACCTTGAAGTAGTTGTTCCCCTTGCTCTGCAAGGGCCGTGGCTTTTGTGGAGCGATGGGTAACGATACTTCGAGGGTGGCTGTTGTCGATATGTGCAGAGGGTCCCTGGTTCGAGCTCAGGTAGGAGCGAGGAGAGGGACGGAAGCAAAACTGTTACATTGGTGCTGTGATCCGGATCACTGGTTGCTACGGAAAAGGAGGAGGTCAAAAGTGGGGTGAGTGTAACCGATGTGAAATGGCTAGCTAGTTAGCGGGGTGCGCGCTAATAGCGTTTCAATCGGTGACGTCACTCGCTCTGAGACCTTGAAGTAGTTGTAACCCTTGCTCTGCAAAGGCCACGGCTTTTGTGGAGCGATGGGTAACGATGCTTCGAGGGTGTCTGTTGTCGATGTATGCAGAGGGTCCCTGGTTCAGGGCGGAAGCGAAATGTTACAAAAGCAAAGCAGTAATTCAGAACTTCATCTAGATTAAAATTATACATTCATCCTCTTAGTAATTCAGTGCAAAAAAGAAACTGTCGTCTCTCCTGGCCCCCCCGTATTTATTGAATAGGGCTCTTAAACTCTGATAAATGCAGGAAGGAGAATGGCATCCACCCTAAAACATATGTGTGCTTTTGGGATGTCTTCCTCCCCCTTTCCACACGTACGCCTGTTATCTTAAATATTAGCCCCATTTCCTATCCCAAATTACAAACTGCTGTACACACCATTGTAAACCATTACAAGACCTTCTCTCCATGTGTTTCTGGTCAGTCTTAATCCTGTTCAGATATAATACAGACTCCTGTTGCTGTGTCTTTCCCTCCCTCCCTCCATCCCTCACAGTCACACTGTCTCCCTCCCTCACCCTCTATATAGCTCTCTCTCAATCTCTCTTTCTCGCGCTCTGTCTCTCGTTACATCTTATCTATTCATACATTTTCCACTCATTGTTCACACTAGTAATCCTCTCTTAAAATCATCCATAACCCCCAGATGTTGGTTTCTTACTGTGATAACCGTTCCCACTCCTCCTTCTGGATCCCATCATCTCTCCTTAATTCCTGCTTTGGCCCTCCGCTTAGGTGAAAATGTTTTTGGGCCAGCCAGCCATCTCTCTCTCTCTCTCTCTCAATTCAATTTCAATTCAAGGGCTTTATTGGCATGGGAATTATATGTTTACATTGCCAAAGCAAGTGAAATAGATAATAAACAAAAGTCTAATAAACAATAAAACATGTACAGTAAACCTTACACTCAGACGTTCCAAAATAATAAAGGCATTTCAAATGTCATATTATATCTATGTACAGTGTTGTAATGATGTGCAAATAGTTAAAGTACAAAAGGGAAAATAAATAAACATACATATAGGTTGTACTTACAATGGTGTTTGTTCTTGGTTGCCCTTTTCTTGTGGCAACAGGTCACAAATCTTGCCGCTGTGATTGCACACTGTGGTATTTCACCCAATAGATATGGGAGTTTATCAAAATTGGATTTGTTTTAGAATTTTTGTGGGTCTGTGTAATCTGAGGTAAATATGTGTCTCTAATATGGCCATACATTTGGCAGAAGGTTAGGAAGTGCAGCTCAGTTTACACCTAATCTTGTGGGCAGTGTGCACATAGCCTGTCTTCTCTTGAGAGCCAGGTCTGCCTTCGGCGGCCTTTCTCAATAGCAAGGCTATGCTCAATGAGTCTGTACACGGTCAATATTTCCTTAATTTTGGATCAGTCATAGTGGCCAGGTATCCTGCCACTGTGTACTCTCTGTTTAGTGACAAATAGCATTCTAGTTTGCTAATTCTTTTGTAAATTCTTTCCAATGTAATTATCTTTTAGTTTTTTTCATGATTTGGTTGCGTCTAATTGTGTTGCTGTCCTGGGGCTCTGTGGGGTGTGTTTGTGAACAGAGCCCCAGGACCAGCTTGCTTAGGGGGTTCTTCTCCAGGTTCAGCTCTCTGTAGGTGATGGCTTTATTATAGAAGGTTTGGTAATCGCTTCCTTTCAGGCGGTTGTAGAATTTAACGTCTATTTTCTGGATTTGGATAATTATTGGGTATCGGCCTAATTCTGCTCTGCGTGCATTATTTGGTGTTTCACATTGAACACTGAGGATATTTTTGCAGAATTCTGCATGCAGAGTCTCAATTTGGTGTTTGTCCCATTTTGTGAATTCTTGGTTGGTGAGCGGACCACAGACCTCACAACCATAAAGGGCAATAGGTTCTATAACTAATTTAAGTATTTTTTGCCAGATCCTAATTGGTATGTAAAATTTTATGTTCCTTTTGATGGCATAGAAGGCCCTTCTTGCCTTGTCTCTCAGATCATTCACAGCTTTGTGGAAGTTACCTGTGGCGCTGATGTTTAGGCCAAGATATGTATAGTCTTTTGTGTGCTCTAGAGCAACAGTGTCTAGATGGAATTTGTATTTGTGGTCCTGGCAACTGGACCGTTTTTGGAACATCGTTATTTTTGTCTTACTGAGATTTACTGTCAGGGCCCAGGTCTGACAGAATCTGTGCAGAAGATCTAGGTGCTGCTGTAGGGCCTCCTTGGTTGGGGAGAGAAGCACCAGATCATCAGCAAACAGTAGACATTTGACTTCAGATTCTAGTAGGGTGCGGCCGGGTGCAGCAGTCTCTCTCTCTCTCTCTCTCTCTCTCTCTCTCTCTCTCTCTCTCTCTCTCTCTCTCTCTCTCTCTCTCTCTCTCTCTCTCTCTCTCTCTCTCTCTCTCTCTGTCTCTCTCTCTCTGTCTTTCTCTCTGTCTCTCTCTCTCTGTCTCTCTCTCTGTCTCTCTCTCTGTCTCTCTCTCTCTCTGTCTCACTCACTCACTCACTCACTCACTCACTCACTCACTCACTCACTCACTCACTCACTCACTCACTCACTCACTCACTCACATACATGCCCTTCTTGTTTCTGTGCCAGTATCTTAATCGCTGTCTCTCTTTTCCCTTCACCTCTTCCATTTTCATCAGTTGTATGGTGGAACAAACTGTTCCCACTGCCAGCTTCAGAATTCCACTGTCTCTCATTGCATTCTGTTCCCTCCAGGGGACTGGGCAGTGGATATTGGTGGGTCTCAACACAAACACTCTGGGAACCACTGAGACATGATTTTTCTCTAATAATAAATCCCCTATTAGTCCTACCAACTTGGTCCCTCTTGTGGTCTGACAGGAGATTTAATTGTTTCATATTGATTGTACATTTTACAATTTTTAGCTGAGTCACATCGGGCCTCTGGCCTCTCACATCAAAATATGGTATGAGCTGGGTAAGAGCTGGAGACAGAGTGCGAGCAACTTTGTCTTGAGTGTTTCTGGATTTTGTTGTTTGTTTATGGTCCCCAGTGAAAAACAATAATGTCTAATCATGGCACAGTTATGCTGGATATGATTTGTTCCATGCAATAATTTTCGGATGAAGAAATGAGAATAAACCAATACTTTGAGCTGAAATGTTTCTGCTTTGAGTGTGTTCTGTACTTATGGTTAACAGACTCTATAAAACACCAACCACCATACATCGCAACCAATTAGCTTCATCCTTCAGCTCCCATCCTCTCGCAGAATACCGCTGGTCTTGTCAAACATGCAGTTGTCCTAATACTTTATAAAGTGTTATTCAATATCAATAAACTGTGAGGCGTCTTTGTTTTATGATGAGAAAATGAAAAATGTTTCCTGATTGCAAAACTGCAGGTTTTCAGTTGCAGAGTTCACACCGTGTCAATGAAAAAATGTGCTCTTCACTCCAGGGACGTGGATGGGGGAATGCAAAAACATTCCCCAACAAAGTTAAAATAATGTTGAAAAGAAAATATGGACTTGTGTTGAAAGGTCTTATTTACATGTACTCAGTGCTTTGTCCCCTCAAAACACAGGCAAAAAAAATTATATATCAACCCTGTTCAGTTACTCACAGAAGTTGTAGAGAAGATGTTGAATACAGAGGTGGGACCAAGTCATTGTTTTACAAGTCACAATTAAGTCTCAAGTCTTAGCACTCAAGTCCCAAGTCAAGTCCCAAGTCAAGACAGGCAAGTCCGAGTCAAGTCTCAAGTCAAGACCATCAAGTATGAAGTCAAGTCTCAAGTCCTAAACTTTGAGTTTCGAGTCCTAAACAAGTCATAATGTGCTCTTCACCAAATGTAATACCATTTCATATTTTTAACAAGAGTAATAGTTAGTATATTACATTTATGCAAATCATGAATGCTTTTAAAAATATCCATATATTTATTACTTTCCAAATAAACATTATTTTTCCATGGAAATACATGGGTAGCCATGAGAAAGACCCCCCCAATAGTGATCGACTATCGCTCTGGGGTGCAATTGGGCGGAGTAGGCTTGTACACAATCGCCCAATCTTAACACACACACACACACACACACACACACACACACACACACACACACACACACACACACACACACACACACACACACACACACACACACACACACACACACACACACACACACACACACACACACACACACACACACACACACACACACACACACACACACACACACACACACACACACACACACACAGTGTGGTTACAGTAGACTAACGTATGTCAATGGTTTTAGGAACAGCAGTAACATCAGGCAGGCTTTAGGCTACCAACTGCCTAGCCAGTTGCTGCTCAATCTTGGGTGCAATGATCACGTTCCCGCACTGACTGACTGTGTGGAGGCTCATTGATTTAACGTTATGTTAGCCTACATTATACACTAGTAAAGAAATAAAATATATAGCTGTCGGCTATATTAGCCGCGACTTACCGTTCTTTGTGCAGCTTCAAATGTCGAACAAAGTTGGAAATTGTTGCGCCTCCGTCTGTAATTTTCTTCCCGCATGTTTTGCAAGTTGCAATCCGTTTTTTGTTGATACAGTGTCGTCTTTATATCTGAAAATAATACTTTTTGGTATCATCTTTCCAAGGGCTCCATCTGAATTCACCCGCCGATGTACCTCTGCACTGCCACGCACAACTTTTTCTCAGCTGGCACAATTTGATTGGCTGCTGTCCGATTCAAACTGTAATTCGTTAAATGAAGATTTGATGCGCTGTACACCTTTTTTAATAGCATAATTTTTAATATTTGGGCTTGGGGAGGGTATCAAGTCAGGTCGAGCCATAAGGCTCAAGTCCAAGTCAAGTCACGAGTCATTGGTGTTAAAGTCAAAGTCAAGTTTCAAGTCATCATATTTGTGACTCGAGTCTGACTCGAGTCCAATTCATGTGACTCGAGTCCACACCTCTGGTTGAATATATAATGAAACTAAGTCCTCTCTTTTGGGTCAAGAAGTTCCTCTGAAGGTATCTCTTCCGAAGGGTTTGTCTTTGGCACTGTCATCTCAGGCTATTTAGGAGTTTGATTTGTGTGTGTGTGGTGTGCTTGCACGCACACCGGTCACTCTTACGCTTTCCTCTGATGTAAATTCTTTTCACATCTTAAGCAGTTGAATCACATATATGAGGGTAGTGGGGGTGGGGAGGGATTAGATTCGTAGATATCAAATTGTATTTGTCGCATGTGCCGTATACAACGGGCTTGCTTACGAGCCCTTACCAGCGATGCAGCTTTTAAGAATTACAATAAAAATAGTAACACAAGAGGAATAAAATACACAAGAATGAAGCTATATACAGGAAGTACCAGTACCAGATCAATATGGAGCTATATACAGGGAGTACCAGTACCAGATCAATGTGGAGCTATATACAGGGAGTACCAGTACCAGATCAATATGGAGCTATATACAGGGAGAACCAGTACCAGATCAATGTGGAGCTATATACAGGGAGTACCAGTACCAGATCAATGTGGAGCTATATACAGGGAGTACCAGTACCAGATCAATGTGGAGCTATATACAGGGAGTACCAGTACCAGATCAATGTGGAGCTATATACAGGGAGTACCAGTACCAGATCAATATGGAGCTATATACAGGGAGAACCAGTACCAGATCAATGTGGAGCTATATACAGGGAGTACCAGTACCAGATCAATGTGGAGCTATATACAGGGAGTACCAGTACCAGATCAATGTGGAGCTATATACAGGGAGTACCAGTACCAGATCAATATGGAGCTATGTACAGGGAGTACCAGTACCAGATCAATGTGCAGGAGTACTAGGTGAGTGTGCATGAAGGCTGAGTGTAGGGGGTAGTGGGCTCCCCAACTAGCCGTTTGAACAGTCAATCACCTGGGCCCAGTTTTTCAAAGTTATCTGGATTTCGCTTATCAGATTGGATTAAATGCATAGAAATAGTATTAATAGAACAGACAAATAATTGTCCTGAATGGGGACTCCCATTCTATTAATTACATGTATATGCATTTAATCCTATCCGATAGGCGAAATCCAGATTGATAACTTTTTTTAAAACTGGGTCCTGAGTATTACTATAGAATCTTGTGACCCTGCATGTTCTCTCTAGACATACTTCACTGCTGCAAAGGTCACATCCAATATTCTCCATGTATGATCATATAAGTACTTATAATGTTAACTTTAATACACTACATCACAAAAAGTATGTGGACACCCCTTCAAAATTTGTGGATTTGGCTATTTCAGCCACACCCGTTCCTGACATCTGTATAAAATCGAGCACACAGCCATGAAATCTCCATAGACAAACATTGGCAGTAGAATGGCCTTACTGAAGAGCTCAGTGCCTTTCTACATGGCACGGTCATAGGACGCCACCTTTCCAACTAGTCAGTTCGTCAAATTTCTGCCCTGCTAGAGCTGCCCCGGTCAACTGTAAGTGTTGTTATTGTGAAGTGGAAACGTCTAGGAACGCAAAGTGGTAGGCCACACAAGCTAACAGAACAGGACCTCCGAGTGCTGAAACACGTAAAAATCATCTGTCCTCGGTTGCAACACTCACTACTGAGTTCTAAACTTCCTCTAGAAGCAACGTCATCACAAGAACTGATTATCGAGAGCTTCATGAAATGGGTTTCCATGACCGAGCAGCCGCACACAAGCCTAAGATCACCATGTGCAATACCATGCATCGGCTGGAGTGGTGTAAAGCTCACTGCCATTGGACTCTGGAGCAGTGGAAATACATTCTTTGGAGTGATGAATCCCACTTCACCATCTGCCAGTCCGACGGACGAATCTGTGTTTGGCGGATGTCAGGTGAACGCTGCCTGCCCCAATACATAGTGCCAACTGTAAAGTTAGCTGTAGGAGGAATAATGGTCTGGGGCTGTTCTTCATGGTTCGGGACCCTTAGTTCCAGTGATGGGAAATCTTAACGCTACAGCATACAATGTCCACATACTTTTGGTCATGTAGTGTATATTGGAGAATAATACACTGGCATAGGAATTCAAGAAATCGAAGGATAAAGCTCAATATTATATAGTGAATGATCAATGTTTAACTACTATCCGATAAGGAATTAATGGAATACATATTTCAACCCCCCCCCCCCCCTCAAAAAAAAAACTTGACATGAAACAAATGCTTTTCTTCCATGTTAAACACACATGTTTGTTATCAGAATTTGGAGACCGGGAGAGAAAAGGCTAGAGAAAGTGTAGGATGCGGGTGAATTGGCCATAATGCATTTCACATGCGCCCTGGTGTCCTCGTACAAACCCGGGCTCAGCAACCTGCACGGGAGGCTATGGCGACTGGATGCCATGAGCCACAGTCCCCCCTGTCTGGATCCAGCCTTGGACCCTCTCATCCACCATGCAGAACTAACTCTGCCAGTGTGTAAAACAAAAAGGAAGCAGCCTGAGGAGAAACATACGTAAATGATAAACACTTTATACAACCGCATTTCATATGATGTGCAATAGCCTGTACAGCGTTCCATATGCAAAATACCCTGAAGAAGGCACAGTGATGCCGAAACATGGTGTTTTACACAATAAATAACTGGGAGTTTATATATAGAGTGTGTGACTCTCTTTATTTTGTAGCTTACAGTTCATTCACTGTTAGTCAGTACCTCTACGTTAACTAAATTTATCTGGGTGTGCGCCAGCTCATGCTTTTTATTAGACCATATGCAAAATAGAACAAATTAAACTGTGCAAACAGTCATGCTGTAAACACACGCAGTATCATGCTGTAAAGACATGCAGTATCCTGCTGTAAACACATCCAGTATCATGCTGTAAACACATGCAGTATCATGCTGTAAACACATGCAGTATCATACTGTAAACACATGCAGTATCATGCTTTAAACACACACAGTATCATGCTGTAAACACATGCAGTATCATGCTGTAAACACATGCAGTATCCTGCTGTAAAAAACATGCAGTATCCTGCTGTAAACACATGCAGTATCATGCTGTAAACACATGCAGTATCATGCTGTAAACACATGCAGTATCATACTGTAAAAAACATGCAGTATCATACTGTAAACACATGCAGTATCATGCTGTAAACACATGCAGTATCATACTGTAAACACATGCAGTATCATGCTGTAAACACATGCAGTATCATGCTTTAAACACACACAGTATCATGCTGTAAACACACGCAGCATCATGCTGTAAACACACGCAGCATCATGCTGTAAATACACGCAGTATCATGCTGTAAACACATGCAGTATCATCCTGTAAACACATGCAGTATCATGCTGTAAACACATGCAGTATCATGGCCCATCCTTTTTGGGGGGATTTTTATGTGCAATGAAAGGCGCTACTGATTTTTAGGAAGGGAGGTTATCAATGTGGAAGCGATTACAATCTCTCCTCCAATCGACCAAGCTCACATATCACGGATGGTGTTGTGGCTGTAAGTGTCGGTAGAATTGGAATTTGTGTGCGTTGTAATGGCTGCGGTGACCTCTGGCACAGGGTCACCTTTAGGAGGTGGAGACCAGCCTTCACTCAGTCATGACATCTTTGTTTTCAGGCGACAAAACCCACCGCAGCCTGTCTAAAGCACGATTTACTCCGAGATAAATTAAATCTGCTGTTATTCACTGTTTCAACGCCTCCATACCAACCTCACACAATCCCTCTCCCACACAAGCAACCCACAAACCAAGATAGGGCTGGCCTGGGGCTAAAAGGTGAACAGTTCAAGTTCTCAGAAAGTAAAGTGGAAGTCATTTCTGAGATGTAAATTCATCAGGCTTACACCTTGACAGGTGATATTTCCCTCAGCGAGCGTGCCACTAGTATCTGCTTTTCTTTGAAACAAAATCCAAGTCCAAATCCTTTGCTTCATTTTATTTGGCTTGTACTTGGAGCAGTGAACGCCAGTTAAAATGACACTCAAGGAGGTAATAGTTTCCAGACAGTACGCTTTGAAACCAGAACAGAACAGTGATTGAGATGATTCTGTAGTGTAGATACAGCCAGTCCCAGCTCTCTGTTGTATTATTATTGAAGGTCGTATCATCCTCATGTTAGCATAATGCCTCGATGGGATTCAGAACTCTAAGTGCTATCTGGGATCCTTGGGACGGCCCTACCTTTAACCCTAACTTGAACCACCACCCTAACCTTAACCATAACCAGAAACCTTACCTAACCCTAACCTTAACTCTTACCTAAAACATTTTAAATGTCAACTTCAATGGGGTAGGGACGTCCCAAGGATCCCGGTTAGCTTGGACCGATTCAGAACATGCTCCTCAGTATTAGCATGATGACACTCCTTGGCTATTCTTCATTGGATTGGAAGGGTTTATTCTCAACAGAAATCTTCAACATTAATGTCATCTAGAGGAAATGTTACATGACAAAAACAGAGGTTTGTGTTTAGGAAGGAAGATATAATGGGAACTGGCTTTGAGTTGGTCCCATCGCACTGACTGTTAGAAGAAACTGATGAGAAGGGCTGACAGTTTGTCTAAATGTGTGTGTGTGTAATCACTCTGTTGGTGGTCTCTCTCTCTCTCTCTCTCTCTCTCTCTCTCTCTCTCTCTCTCTCTCTCTCTCTCTCTCTCTCTCTCTCTCTCTCTCTCTCTCTCTCTCTCTCTCTCTCTCTCTCTCTCTCTCTCTCTCTCTCTCTCTCTCTCTCTCTCTCTCTCTCTCTCTCTCTCGCTCTCTCTCTCTCTCTCTCTCTCTCCTCTGTGAGTGTTTTTACTATTTCCCTTTGACAGATTCTCTATCTGTTTCTAATGATGACAGAGAGGCATATGGGGAATAGCTGTGAAGAGAGTACCTCCCTAAATTGCAATGGGGAAATCCACAGGCCAGTGTATACCACAAAAGTCTGACCAATCACAGCAGATCTCCCTTTCACAGCAAACAAATTATTATTAAGATTTTATTTCATACGTCATTTTTTTTTTACAGTTCTCCAGTTGGTTTCTAGATTTCTATTCCGTTCTTTTCTATTCTCAATCTAGTCTAGTCCAGTCAAAAGTCATTTATAGACTCCTAAAAATATCTATCTCCTTTATCTAAATTAATGGTTTAACCATCAGTCACTCCTTCAGAAGTGAAGTCACAGTAATGTGACCTACTGCTCTCTCTCTCTTTCTCTAAAGCCTTGTTCACACTGCAGGCCTTAATGCTCAAATCAGTTTTGTTTTTAAAATCCGTTTTGGAATACTGACTGTCCAAACAGCAAGTTACAATTGACCAAATCGGATTTGTGTGTGTTCAGACAGCAGTAATTTGCTGACATGGCTACGCTAGTTTTCATAGTAACAGTGGGTGTGTGTGCAGTGGTGTAGGCTGATTGGTGGTGGTGCTTGTGTTTCCTATCACTCAAAAGTTATGTCGCAAGCTGAGGTGACAACAATGCCTGCCATGGATGTTTCCCTGTTGCTTTGAATGTACAAAATCCTAGTTTAATAATACTTTTTAAGCCTCAAAGGATAAGATGATTCAACTTTTAACTTTGGCTAGTTGCAGCAGTCAAGTAACTAGCTAGGTAGCTGTTTGGCTATCTAGCACATTCACTAATTTGTTTGTAACCAATTAAAAAGCTAGTTAGCTACCACATGTTCTTGTCAAACTGTCAACAGAGTAGCTAGCTAGCAAGCAACAAGATATGCCAACATCTCCAATCCAAAGTTAAATCTAGAATTGGCTTCCTATTCCGCAACAAAGCATCCTTCACTCATGCTGCCAAACATACCCTTGTAAAACTGACCATCCTACCAATCCTCGACTTCGGTGATGTCATTTACAAAATAGCCTCCAAAACCCTACTCAATAAATTGGATGCAGTCTATCACAGTGCCATCCGTTTTGTCACCAAAGCCCCATATACTACCCACCACTGCGACCTGTACACTCTCGTTGGCTGGCCCTCGCTTCATACTCGTCGCCAAACCCACTGGTTCCAGGTCATCTACAAGACCCTGCTAGGTAAAGTCCCCCCTTATCTCAGCTCGCTGGTCACCATAGCAACACCTACCTGTAGCACGCGCTCCAGCAGGTTTATCTCTCTGGTCACCCCCAAAACCAATTCTTCCTTTGGCCGCCTCTCCTTCCAGTTCTCTGCTGCCAATGACTGGAACGAACTACAAAAATCTCTGAAACTGGAAACACTTATCTCCCTCACTAGCTTTAAGCACCAGCTGTCAGAGCAGCTCATAGATTACTGCACCTGTACATAGCCCATCTATAATTTAGCCCAAACAACTACCTCTTTACCTACTGTATTTATTTATTTATTTTGCTCCTTTGCACCCCATTATTTCTGTCTCTACTTTGCGCTTTCTTCCACTGCAAACCAACCATTCCAGTGTTTTTAGTTTTTATTTTACTTGCTGTGTTGTATTTACTTCGCCACCATGGCCTTTTTATATTTTTATTTATTTATACATATATTTGTTTGCCTTCACCTCCCTTATCTCACCTCACTTGCTCACATTGTATATAGACTTATTTTTTTTCACTGTATCATTGACTATATGTTTGTTTTACTCCATGTGTAACTATGTGTTGTTGTATGTGTCGAACTGCTTTGCTTTATCTTGGCCAGGTCGCAATTGTAAATGAGAACGTGTTCTCAATTTGCCTACCTGGTTAAATAAAGGTTAAATAAAAAATAATAATAATAAAAAAAACAGTCTAAAAACCACTTGAGGTCAAATTAATCCGATTTAACTGTTCAGACACAAGTAGTATGGCCAGGACTTAGATTTGTATCTGAATTCAAACCACCTACGAAGGTGGTTTAAATGTGGCTTCAAATGTCCAATTCCATGTGCTTTTTGGCAGTTCAGACTGCAGGAAAAATAACAAATTATAATCGGATATGCAAAAAAAAATTGATTCACTTCAAACTGCTAATGTGAACAAGGCTTAACTCACCTCCATAACACACCTGTCTAACAGACCAGTTACTCCGGAGGTCCTCAGTGGTCCTGTCAACACCAGTCCTCACTGATACTTTCTCACCACTTCCTGGTTATAACCTGTGCGAACTCGACCCCCTCATACACACTGTTAAGAATCATTTTCCGATGATTATTCCCTATTGGAATTCTGGCCTCCAGGTACCCTCTCTAAGGCCAGAGGTTACCATAAAGCAGGTCTTAGAAACTGATATCTGGGCCCTTGAGCCATAAAATTGTCCACGGGTGTCCTTAAGCGATTAAGATGTTTCAAATGTATAGTCTATTTAACCCCAAGGTCTCAGCATTGATTTAATGCTTCGGAACTAGGCACGGAAGGATGAAACAACAAACAGATGAGTATTTAGGACCGCCCTTTCCTCTGGAGGGTGGCAGATTGTCTCCCTGTGCACATCTTTGTTTAGTATAAGTTTACACCTTATCTCTTGCATTCAGCAATTCTCCACACCATGACCAGTTTTCAATTCCTAACACACACACACACACACACACACACACACACACACACACACACACACACACACACACACACACACACACACACACACACACACACACACACACACACACACACACACACACACACACACACACACACACACACACACACACACACACACACACACACACACACACACACACACACACACACACACACACACACACACACACCTGGTATGAGTCACTGACAGCATCAGCATGCACACAGGACACAAAGGCTGTGATGCTGTCATTATTAAGGGCTTTGCGGCTTTAGTTTAGTGACCTGGAAAGTGCAGAAACATACACAGAGGCGTGTAGTTAAAAAGGAAACATGTGTTAGGACAGCATGTTGTCAATTCAACTCGACACTTACCATCTAAGAGACTTGGGGCAGCCGCAAAGACTAAACAAAAAGTTTTGTTTACAAGAATGAAAGGGATTTCAATTCAGCATTAGTGTTGAGCAAAGAAAAACAATGATGAGGCTTTTAAAGAGAGGTAGATGTGAGAAAGCCTTGGCAGCCTTTCCCCCCTAAATATTGTATTCTTGTCCCAACTGGCAAACGTGAGGACAAATGACTCTGCTAAAACTGAGTCCATTAGGCTTCATGATAAATACACAGTGGGTGCGGAGAAACAGAAATACAGACGCAAGAAAAACTTAAAGGATATAAATTCCACCCGAAAAGCTAAAAGACAGAGCACATACCTCATTTATGGTGTGTTATACAGCATACTGTGCATTCAAATACTGGGAAATTGGGCCTGTGTACTCAGTCATCATTGTTTTTCATCATACTGCCCAAAATCAACTGACTAAATCTTTTGATCATGGTAATATGATTATGTGACTGTATTGTTTATAATATCTCTTAAGATGTGTTGGTCATCAGAACATTGTTGCCTGTCATGCAGAGCCTCAGGTGTCAGAGCCTCCTCAAGCTTTGATGAAGAAGACGTGATTAGGACGCAGTCATTGGCGGACATCTTTTGTGTTTGCACGCTATTTTGCAGAGTCTTTGAAGTTTTTCTCACATCTGCATGGAAGATGGCGACAGTGGTTGGAGCTGAGTAAGGAATGAAGGGTTGCTGAATGGGAAGACTGGTTATTGGTGCAGTAAAACAATCCTGCAACAAATCAGACAACTGTCTGGATTTGTTGGTTTTTGGACATTTTGTCTCCCTGTCCAAAAGTTTTGGAAGTTTACACTCTTGGGTGTTTACTTAAATTGAAAAGACAAGAAAAAGCTTAAGACAATCCAAGAGTTATAAGTAAATGAGTTGTCCGTTGTGAAAGGCCGTTACCTAGTCTAAAAGTAATCTTTAGTCCACGTGAAGTCTGCTCTAGTCAATACAGAGTTGTATCTTCTCCTTGTTTTTTGTGTGTTTTCTTTTAACAGATTGACTGTAAATAAAAATCTGATTTGATAATAACCTTGGAAATCAAACCATATGTTAACCCCTGTCAAGTCTTGTCTTCCTTTCCTAAAACGTGCATACATTGGAAGCATGTTTATGCAATAGTTATGTGTGTGAGCACTAAGCACCTATTTTACCTGATTCCTGTTTGTTTTGTCTGATGCTGTTATATACTGTGTGTTCTGAAGAATTGGATCGCTCGATTAGAGGCCAGACTGTTTCTCTGTCTTGCCCCTGTCTCCTGCTGCTAAAGAGTTGAGGTTAAGGAGGCTTACCAGCTCTGCTTTCAGCCCCCCAACATGAACAATCTTTGGCTGCTCTTGCCAAATAAGCAGGGTGGAAACAGCAAGCGACAAAGTGGGGGATAAAGTGTGTCTGTGTGTGAGAGGGAGAGAGAAAGAATGAGCAAGAGACAGAGCAAGAGCAAGAGAAAGAGAGAGAGCAGAGAGCAAGAGAGATGCCAGAAGTGAAATAGCCCCTTCATTCCATTCCACAACTCTGCATTTCAACTCCAAAATCACCATGACAATAAAAAGAACATTCCTCTGACTGTCTTCCACCAGATTCTACAGTTATGGAAGAATGCTGAAGTCACAAACAAGGGTTTCTTCCTGAACCGTACATAGAACAGTATCTAGACCTGAGTCAAGTACATGCACTTTGTACTTTTGGGACTATTCCATTGGTTCTATTTTACCAAACATACCAACTGAAGCACAGCTGAAGTGTTTGAAAGAATTTGAACATACAGTGAGCTCCAAAAGTATTGGGACAATACTTATTATAATACATTATTTACAATTCTATTCTATTGGGCAGAAAATAATCTGAAACACAGCCAAAACAAATAGCATATGCATCCAACAAATGTGTAGAGTCACAAGCTTGATGTAGTCATTGTGTGGTATGAATATGGGACCAACTGAAGCACAGCTGAAGTGTTTGAAAGTATTTGAACATAGTGAGCTCCAAAAGTATTGGGACAATACTTATTATAATACATTATTTACAATTCATTTCTATTGGACACAAAATAATCTGGACCGACCAAATCAAACAGCAAATGGGCCAACACATTTGTGGAGTCACAACCACGATGTAGTCATTGCATGCTATGAATATGGGACCAAAATATTAAACTTTTTACTACTTTATTAAACATATAAGTGAATTTGTCCCAATACTTTTGGTGCCCTAAAATGCGGGGACTATGTACAAAACGGTTCACTTGATATGGATTAAAATACCCTCAAATTAAAGCTGGTTTGGAAGAACTTGTTGTGGAAAACTACAATGATTCCCCTTTGTATGAGCATGTACTTTAATAATGAATATCAACCAAATGTTTCCGCCATCTGTTATGGACTGCTTGGGGGTTGTCTAGGTGCCAGTCTGTTTGTGCTTGAGCCAACACCTTGTTCTGCCATTGTTTAATGCTAGCTTGGTGGGAGGGATGAGTTGGGATATGATACAGCAGCATCACTGTCAACGTTCAGGCTGAGTGAACACTTTCTGACTAAGAGATTAAGAGATTAAAGACTTAAAGACCAAGTGCAGTCAAAAACATGATATTCCTGTGTTTTATATACACTGAGTACACCAAACATTAGGAACACCTTCCTAATTTTTTTATTTATTTTATTTCACCTTTATTTAACCAGGTAGGCAAGTTGAGAACACGTTTTCATTTACAATTGCGACCTGGCCAAGATAAAGCAAAGTAGTTCGACACATACAACAACACATAGTTACACATGGAGTAAAACAAACATACAGTCAATAATACAGTGAAAAATAAGTATATATACAATGTGAGCAAGTGAGGTGAGATAAGGGAGGTAAAGGCAAACAAAATACACTGCTCAAAAAAATAAAGGGAACACATAAACAACACAATGTAACTCCAAGTCAATCACACTTCTGTGAAATCAAACTGTCCACTTAGGAAGCAACACTGATTGACAATAAATTTCACATGCTGTTGTGCAAATGGAATAGACAAAAGGTGGAAATTATAGGCAATTAGTAAGACACCCCCAAAAAAGGAATGGTTCTGCAGGTGGTGACCACAGACCACTTCTCAGTTCCTATGCTTCCTGGCTGATGTTTTGGTCACTTTTGAATGCTGGTGGTGCTTTCACTCTAGTGGTAGCATGAGACGGAGTCTACAACCCACACAAGTGGCTCAGGTAGTGCAGTTCATCCAGGATGGCACATCAATGCGAGCTGTGGCAAAAAGGTTTGCTGTGTCTGTCAGCGTAGTGTCCAGAGCATGGAGGCGCTACCAGGAGACAGGCCAGTACATCAGGAGACGTGGAGGAGGCCGTAGGAGGGCAACAACCCAGCAGCAGGACCGCTACCTCCGCCTTTGTGCAAGGAGGTGCACTGCCAGAGCCCTGCAAAATGACCTCCAGCAGGCCACAAATGTGCATGTGTCTGCTCAAACGGTCAGAAACAGACTCCATGAGGTTGGTATGAGGGCCCGACGTCCACAGGTGGGGGTTGTGCTTACAGCCCAACACCGTGCAGGACGTTTGGCATTTGCCAGAGAACACCAAGATTGGCAAATTCGCCACTGGCGCCCTGTGCTCTTCACAGATGAAAGCAGGTTCACACTGAGCACATGAGCACATGTGACAGACGTGACAGAGTCTGGAGACGCCGTGGAGAACGTTCTGCTGCCTGCAACATCCTCCAGCATGACCGGTTTGGCGGTGGGTCAGTCATGGTGTGGGGTGGCATTTCTTTGTGGGGCCGCACAGCCCTCCATGTGCTCGCCAGAGGTAGCCTGACTGCCATTAGGTACCGAGATGAGATCCTCAGACCCCTTGTGAGACCATATGCTGACACATGCACATTTGTGGCCTGCTGGAGGTCATTTTGCAGGGCTCTGGCAGTGCACCTCCTTGCACAAAGGCGGAGGTAGCGGTCCTGCTGCTGGGTTGTTGCCCTCCTACGGCCTCCTCCACGTCTCCTGATGTACTGGCCTGTCTCCTGGTAGCGCCTCCATGCTCTGGACACTACGCTGACAGACACAGCAAACCTTTTTGCCACAGCTCGCATTGATGTGCCATCCTGGATGAACTGCACTACCTGAGCCACTTGTGTGGGTTGTAGACTCCGTCTCATGCTACCACTAGAGTGAAAGCACCGCCAGCATTCAAAAGTGACCAAAACATCAGCCAGGAAGCATAGGAACTGAGAAGTGGTCTGTGGTCACCACCTGCAGAACCATTCCTTTTTTGGGGGTGTCTTACTAATTGCCTATAATTTCCACCTTTTGTCTATTCCATTTGCACAACAGCATGTGAAATTTATTGTCAATCAGTGTTGCTTCCTAAGTGGACAGTTTGATTTCACAGAAGTGTGATTGACTTGGAGTTACATTGTGTTGTTTAAGTGTTCCCTTTATTTTTTTGAGCAGTGTATATATATAAATAAATAAAAATATAAAAAAGGCCATGGTGGCGAAGTAAATACAATATAGCAAGTAAAAACACTGGAATGGTTGGTTTGCAGTGGAAGAATGTGCAAAGTAGAGATAGAAATAATGGGGTGCAAAGGAGCAAAATAAATAAATAAATACAGTAGGTAAAGAGGTAGTTGTTTGGGCTAAATTATAGATGGGCTATGTACAGGTGCAGTAATCTATGAGCTGCTCTGACAGCTGGTGCTTAAAGCTAGTGAGGGAGATAAGTGTTTCCAGTTTCAGAGATTTTTGTAGTTCGTTCCAGTCATTGGCAGCAGAGAACTGGAAGGAGAGGCGGCCAAAGGAAGAATTGGTTTTGGGGGTGACCAGAGAGATATACCTGCTGGAGCGCGTGCTACAGGTAGGTGCTGCTATGGTGACCAGCGAGCTGAGATACGGGGGGACTTTACCTAGCAGGGTCTTGTAGATGACCTGGAGCCAGTGGGTTTGGCGACGAGTATTAAGCGAGGGCCAGCCAACGAGAGTGTACAGGTCGCAGTGGTGGGTAGTATATGGGGCTTTGGTGACAAAACGGATGGCACTGTGATAGACTGCATCCAATTTATTGAGTAGGGTTTTGGAGGCTATTTTGTAAATGACATCACCGAAGTCGAGGATTGGTAGGATGGTCAGTTTTACAAGGGTATGTTTGGCAGCATGAGTGAAGGATGCTTTGTTGCGGAATAGGAAGCCAATTATAGATTTAACTTTGGATTGGAGATGTTTGATGTGAGTCTGGAAGGAGAGTTTACAGTCTAACCAGACACCTAGGTATTTGTAGTTGTCCACATATTCTAAGTCAGAGCCGTCCAGAGTAGTGATGTTGGACAGGCGGGCAGGTGCAGGCAGCGATCGGTTGAAGAGCATGCATTTAGTTTTACTTGTATTTAAGAGCAATTGGAGGCCACGGAAGGAGAGTTGTATGGCATTGAAGCTCGCCTGGAGGGTTGTTAACACAGTGTCAAGAGAAGGGCCAGAAGTATACAGAATAGTGTCGTCTGCGTAGAGGTGGATCAGAGACTCACCAGCAGCAAGAGCGACATCATTGATGTATACAGAGAAGAGAGTCGGTCCAAGAATTGAACCCTGTGGCACCCCCATAGAGACTGCCAGAGGCCCGGACAACAGACCCTCCGATTTGACACACTGAACTCGATCAGAGAAGTAGTTGGTGAACCAGGCGAGGCAATCATTAGAGAAACCAAGGCTGTCGAGTCTGCCGATGAGGATGTGGTGATTGACAGAGTCAAAAGCCTTGGCCAGGTCAATGAATACGGCTGCACAGTATTGTTTCTTATCGATGGCGGTTAAGATATCGTTTATGACCTTGAGCGTGGCTGAGGTGCACCCATGACCAGCTCTGAAACCAGATTGCATAGCGGAGAAGGTATGGTGGGATTCGAAATGGTCGGTAATCTGTTTGTTGACTTGGCTTTCGAAGACCTTAGAAAGGCAGGGTAGGATAGATATAGGTCTGTAGCTGTTTGGGTCAAGAGTATTGTGCAACATGAAGTCCTATGAGTGTCATCTGATGAAGATCATCAAATGTTAGTAATTCCTTTTATCTATATTTCTGCTTTTTGTGACTCCTCTCTTTGGCTGTAAAAATGGCTGTGTTTTTCTGTGACTTGGCTCTGACCTAACATAATCGTTTGGTTTGCTTTCGTCATAAAGCCTTTTTGAAATCGGACACTGTGGCTGGATTTACAACAAGTGTATCTTTAAAATGGTGTAAAATACATGTATGTTTGAGGAATTTTAATTATGGGATTTCTGTTGTTTTGAATTTGTCGCCCTGCAGTTTCACTGGCTGTTGACGAGGTGAGACGCTACCGTCCCACATACCCTAGAGAGGTTAATGCAACCGCTGTGTCAGATTTCAAAAAAACTTTACGGAAAGAGCACACCATGCAATAATCTGAGTACAGCGCTCAGAGACCAAAACAACCCAAACAGATATCCGCCATGTTGTGTAGTCAACAGAAGTCAGAAATATCATTATAAATATTCACTTACCTTTGATGATCTTCATCAGAATGCACTCCCAGGAATCCCAGTTCCACAATAAATGTTAGTTTTGTTCGATAATGTCCATCATTTATGTCCAAATACCTCCTTTTTGTTTGCGTGTTTAGCCCAGTAATCAAAATTAATGAGGTGCGATCACTAGGTGCAGACGGTTAGATGTCCTAACCGACTTGCCAAAACTATAGTTTGTTAACAAGAAATTTGTGGAGTGGTTGAAAAACGAGTTTTAATGATTCCAACCTAAGTGTATGTACATTTTCGACTTCAACTGTACATACAGTCCTAGTCAGAAGTTTGGACACACCTACTCATTCCAAGGTTTTTCTTTATTTTACTGTTTTCTACATTGTTGAATAATAGTGAAGACATCAAAACTATGAAATAACACATTTGGTTATGGACTCTTTTGCCAGCAATAAAGCTTCCACGGCCTGTTCCTCGGACAGTGAACATCTGGCAATATCTACATTTTTGACCACCTGATCAGCTCGCTCTCTGAAAGTAAAGAAAATAGCTTATTTTTTGTAGATATGAAAACAATAACTGAGATATGACCGTTCAATCTAAAGTAGCAGATGTCATTTTCAGGATACGTCAATACAGCACAGAAAGCTTAACGTCAGACTGGTATTGTGGTTGTTCATTAAGTGATGGGAAATATGCAATGATACCTGCACCATCTACACGCTGCAAAGACTCGCTAACTCTTCGTGACAGACATATTGTGTTCTTTCATCCTTCTGTAAAAAAGCTAACCGTTACACTGTCATGAAATATGATTATATATCGACTATGAAACATATGACATGGCCTGCTTATGATTTGCCATGAAAGAAAGTTAGATGAATTCAACTGAAAATGGCAAGAACAGGTGTTCGTAGCTAAATGCTTTTGGTTATCTTGAGAATAATAATTGCATGATTTATCATTCTACGGTTAGTATGTAATATAGTAGAATGTTATGAACCGACACTGAATTGCAGGAGCTAACTACTAGCTATGTTAAAGTTGGATGGAAGAACGCCCAGTGCTGCTTACCTGAGATGCCATCATCACACAGTCCTTCTTCGTAGGTGTCCGCTATGACTTCCTTTGTGTCGGAAAAAGGTTGCTTCAGAACAATTATTTTTGATTGAAAATAAAAAAAGTTTTGCTCTCGACAAAAAGACGCCAATGTACTTCCATAGCATATAACAATTTGTCTGTGAATAACCACACCTTCATACAAACTCTCTACTGTAATGCAGAATTCTTGACGCACAACCGAAAATGCTACAATATCCTGCCAGCACGCCCACAAGCGAGCCACTCAGGCGCAGAATGATGACGAGTGGAAGAGGGAAAGGAACAAGATGGGAACAACAACAATTTGTTGCAAGTTGGGGAGAGGGGATAATAGCTGAACAATAGACTATTCAACCTTTACTAAAGAATAGTCTAATAGCCAAGCTAGGTGTGAAAACCCCCCCTCCTATCACAGACCAGATTTGCCCTAATGACCAAGGGGTAGCTTGCTACTCAATGTAATAAAGTAATGACTTTTCAAATAAGTTACCTTACACGTTACGTTGGCTGACAATTTTTTAGCTTCGCTGTCATTACGAACTGTATAGCATATCATTACAGCAGTATGTACCGGTATGTTAGCTAGCTACCTAACATTAGTAAACTCAGCAAAAAAAGAAACGTCCTCTCACTGTCAACTGCGTTTATTTTCAGCAAACTTGTGTAAATATAAATATTTGTAAATATTTGTATGAACATAACAAGATTCAACAACTGAGACGTAAACTGAACAAGTTCCACAGACATGTGACTAACAGAAATGGAATAATGTGTCCCTGAACAAAGGGAGGGTCAAAATCAAAAGTAACAGTCAGTATTTGGTGTGGGCACCTGCTGCATTAAGTACTACAGTGCATCTCCTCCTCATGGACTGCACCAGATTTGCCCGTTCTTGCTATGAGATGTTACCCCGCTCTTCCACCAAGGCACCTTCAAATTCCCGGACATTTCGGGGGGGAATGGCCCTAGCCCTCACCCTCCGATCCAACAGGTCCCAGACGTGCTCAATGGGATTGATCGCTGGCCATGGCAGAACACTGGCATTCCTATCTTGCAGGAAATCACACACAGAACGAGCAGTATGGCTGGTGAGACTCACCCCTAGTGAAACAAAACCGCGACTCGTCAGTGAAGAGCACTTTTTGCCAGTCCTGTCTGGTCCAGCAACGGTGGGAATTGTGCCCATAGGCGACGTTGTTACCGGTGATGTCTGGTGAGGACCAGCCTCTCTCAGCCTATTGCGGAAAGTCTGAGCACTGATGGAGGGATTGTGTGTTCCTGGTGTAACTCGGGCAGTTGTTGTTGCCATCCTCTACCTGTCCCGCAGGTGTGATGTTCGGATGTACCGACCCTGTGTAGGTGTTGTTACACGTGGTCTGCCACTGCAAGGACGATCAGCTGTCCGTCCTGTCGCCCTGTAGCGCTGTCTTAGATGTCTCACAGTACGGACATTGCAATTTATTGCCCTGGCCACATCTGCAGTACTCATGCCTCCTTGCAGCATGCCTAAGGTACGTTCACGCAGATGACTGTGACCTTAATTGCCTACCGTCTGTAAGCTGTTAGTTCTTAACGACCATTCCACAGGTGAATGTTCATTAATTGTTTATGGTTAATTGAACAAGCATGGGAAACAGTGTTTAAACCCTTTACAATGAAAATCTGTGAAGTTATTTGGATTTTTACGAATTATCTTTGAAAGACAGGGTCCTGAAAAAGGTACGCTTCTTTTTTTGCTGAGTTTAGTTATACATCAATGCTTTTCCAACAGTCTGAGGCCTGACCATTTTAAATCAGTGACTCACTTTCTTGGACTCTATCAATCTGGAGTATAGGTCATGTCCCATGTTTAAGAGTGGTTGTGTTCTGATCTATGAAAGCATTGTGTCACACCCTGATCTGTTTCACCTGTCCCTGTGATTGTCTCCACACCCCTCCAGGTGTCGCCCATCTTCCCCATTATCCTCTGTGTATTTATATCTGTGTTCTCTGTTTGTCCGTTGCCAGTTCACCTTGTTTGTCAGGTCAACCAGCATTTTTGTTCTCAGCTCCTGCTTTTCCCAGTCTCACTTTTCTCGCCCTCCTGGTTTTGACCCTTGCCTGTCCTGACTCTGAGCCCGCCTGCGTGACCACTCTGCCTGCCCCTGAGCCTGCCTGCCGACCTGTACCTTTGCCCCACCTCTGGATTGTTGACCTCTGCCTGACCCTGAGCCTGCCTGCCGTCCGGTACCTTTGCCCCACCTCTGGTTTACTGAACCCTGCCTGCCTTGACCTGTCTATTGCCTGCCCCTGTTGGAATATTAAACCATTGTCAATTCGACGTGTCTGCATCTGGGTCTTACCTTGATTCCTGATACATTGGAGAAGAGAGATTCATTTATAGATATTGGTGATGTATGGTGATGGTGACCTCTTATTATCCATTCGTTTGGGGAATGTTGAGAATATTACATTTATATATACACTGAGTGTACAAAACATGATGAACACCTGCTCTTTCCATGACAAACTGACCAGGTGAATCCAGGTGAAAACTATGATCCGTTATTGATGTCACTTTTTAATCCACTTCAATCAGTGTAGATGAAGGGGAGGAGACAGCTTAAAGAATGATTTTTAAGCCTTGAGACAATAGAGATGTGTGCCATTCAGAGGGTGAATGGGCAAGACAAAAGATTTAAGTGCCTTTGAACAGAGCATGGTAGTAGGTGCCAGGTGCACCGGTTTGTGTCAAGAACTCCAACGCTGCTAGGTTTTTTACACTCAAAAGTTTCTCATGTGTATCAAGATTGGTCCACCACCCAAAGGACATCTTGCCAACATAACACATCCCTAGCCGGGTCCTCAGAACATGCGCAGACCAGCTGGCTGGAGTGTTTACGGACATATTTAATCTCTCCCTATTCCAGTCTGCTGTCCCCACTTTCTTTAAGATGTCCACCATTGTTCCTGTACCTAAGAAAGCAAAGGTAACTGAACTAAATGACTATAGTCCCATAGCACTCACTTCTTTCATCATGAAGTGCTTTAAGAGGCTAGTTAAGGATCATATCACCTCTGCCTTGTCTGACACCTTAGACCCACTTCAATTTGCATACCACCCCAATAGATCCACAGATGATGCAATTGCCATCGCACTGCACACTGCCCTATCCCATCTGGACAAGAGAAATACCTATGTAAGAATGCTGTTTATTGACTGTAGCTCAGCCTTCAACACCATAGTACCCCCCAGGCTCATCATTAAGCGCGGGGCCCTGGGTCTGAACCCCGCATTGTGCAACTGGGTCTTGGACTTCCTGATGGGCCGCCCCCAGATGGTGAAGTTAGGAAACAACACCTCTACTACACTGATCCTCAACACAGGGTCCCACAAGGGTGCGTGCTCAGCCCCCTCCTGTACTTCTTATTCCCCCATGAGCACGTCGCTATGCACGCCTCCAACTCAATCATTAAGTTTGCAGACGACACAACAGTAGTAGGCTTTATTACCAACAATAACGAGACAGCCTACAGGAAGGAGGTGGCGGCCCTGGCGGAGTGGTGCCAGGAAAATAACCTCTCCCTCAATGTCAACAGAGCAAAGGAGCTGATTGTGGACTTCAGCACTCCCCTATCCACATCGACGGGACTGCAGTGGAGAAGGTGAAAAGCTTCAAGTTCCTCGGTGTACACAATCTGAAATGGTCCACCCACACAGACAGTGTGGTTAAGGCACAACAGCACCTCTTCAACCTCAGGAGGCTGAAGAAATGTGGCTTGGCCCCTAAGACCCTCACAAACTTTTACAGATGCACAATCGAGAGCATCTTGCCGGGCTGGATCACCGCCTAGTATGGCAACTGCACCGCCTGCAATGGCTGGGCTCTCCAGAGGGTGGTGCGGACTGCCCAACACATCACCGGGGCATACTGCCTGCCCTCCAGGACACCTACAGCACCTGATGTCACAGGAAGGCCAAAAAATCATCAAGGACATCAACCACCCGAGCCACGGCCTGTTCATCCCCTATCATCCAGATGGCGAGGTCAGTACAGGTGCATCAAAGCTGGGACCGAGAGACTGAAAAACAGCTTCTATCGCAAGGCCATCAGACTGTTAAATAGCCTTCACTAGCCGGCTACCACCCAGTTACTCAACCCTGCACCTTAGAGGCTGCTGCCCTTTGTACATAGAGATGGAATCACTGGTCACTTTAATCATGCTTACATACTATTTTACTCATTTCATATGCATATACTGTATTCTATTCTACTGTATTTTAGTCAATGCCACTCCGACATTGATCATCCTAATATTTATATATTTCTTAATTCCATTCTTTCACTTTTAGATTTGTGTGTATTGTTGTGAATTGTTCGATACTACTGCACTGTTGGAGCTACAGTAGGAACACAAGCATTTCACTACACCCGCAACAACATCTGCTAAATATGTGTATGTGACCAATAC
>NC_092093.1:25530671-25550671 GCF_045679555.1 Salvelinus alpinus | reverse complement strand
GTCCATTACATGTAATCCGAGTAAAAATCTATTTAAATTACAGGTTGTAATGCAACAAAATAGGAAAAACGCCAAGGGGGATGAATGCTTTTGCAAGGCACTGTATGTATGGTGAATATCGAATGGAATATGATGTCCCATTAATGTATTGATATATGAGACAGTGTGAAAGTGATACACCGTTTTCTGCAGATTATTGTGGTGTGAGTCTGTCTGATTCTATAATGATGGATGAAATACAGTTTACTCCGATGAATCTTCTAGTAACATGACGTTCAAACAGCATTCTCCTTCTTCTTCCTCTTCTTCTCCATCTTCTTCTTCTTCATTCTCATTCTTCTTCTTGTCCTTCTTCTTCTTCTCCTTCTTCTTCCTCTTCTTCTCCTTCTTCTTCTTCTTCATTCTCATTCTTCTTCTTCTCCTTCTTCTTGTTCTCCTTCTTCTTGTTCTTCTTCTTCTCGTTCTTCTTCTCATTCTCCTTCTTCTCATTCTTCTTCTCCTTCTCCTTCTCTTCTTCTTCTCCTTCTTCTCCTTCTTCTCCTTCTTCTTCTTCTCATTCTCCTCCTTCTTCTTCTTCTCCTTCTTCTTCTTCTCCTTCTTCTCCTTCGTCTTCTTCTTCTCATTCTCCTTCTCATTCTCCTTCTTCTTCTTGTTCTCCTTCTTCTTGTTCTCCTTCTTTTACTTCTTCTTCTTCTCATTCTCCTTCTTCTCCTTCTTCTCCTTCTTCTTCTTCTTCTTCTTCTTCTTCTTCTTCTCATTCTCCTTCTTCTTCTCCTTCTTCTCCTTCTTCTCCTTCCTCTTCTCCTCCTTCTTCTCCTTCTTCTTCTTCTCCTTCTTCTTCTTCTCCTTCTTCTTCTTCTTCTTCTTCTTCTTCTCCTTCTTCTTCTTCTTCTTCTTCTACTTCTTCTTCTCATTCTCCTTCTTCTTCTTCTTCTACTTCTTCTTCCTCTCTCTCCCTTCTTCTTCTTCTTCTTCTTCTTCTTCTTCTTCTTCTTCTCCTTCTTCTCCTTCTTCTTCTTCTTCTTCTTCTTCTCCTTCTTCTCCTTCTTCTTCTTCTTCTTCTTCTTCTACTTCTTCTTCTCATTCTCCTTCTTCTTCTCCTTCTTCTTCTTTATTTTTATTTTTATTTTTCTTCTTACTTTCTCCCCCTCTCTCTTTCTCTCTCCCTCTATCGCTGTTAGTCTGTCTTTCTCTCAGAGTGAGGAACCCTGCAGCGATTTATGCTTTGTTCTAATTTAAGTGGATTAGATTTTTAAGGGACATTGTCAGTAGTATTGATTGTGCCTTTGCTAATAGATTTTTATCGCTGGGACCATAACAAACTGTGCCCTTCACTCCCAAGTAAATACGCACAACACACGACTTTATGTGCTTTTATGATAGGTGATCAACATACCGAACAGGCAGAGATATAGTTGGGGGCTTGTTGTGAAATGCAAGAATTAGACCTTCTTGTTCTCCTTCTTCTTCCTCTTCTTCTCCAACAAAATAGGAGAAGAAGTCACTCATGATCCATTTTTATCATAAAAGGTCATCCTTTTAAAAAGCCACACGGTTATCAATCAGCTTGACGAGGGGATACAAGTAGGTTGGTTAAAATGCCATCTGAATGTCAGGTCTATTCTCATGGAGCAAAGTACAGTAGAGCAGAGGCAGCTAACCACTTAGAGACATTAGGCATAGCAATGCCCTGAATATGGAAGTTGTTAATCAGAGTCATCATCCATCAATAAGGCCTAACTCAAGCCCTGTTCATAACAGTGGTACGGTACAGTTAGAAGAAAGGATGTCCATTCTGTTTGTCTACAAAGCATGTGACCATGATGTTTCTGATTTTCAGATGAGCAAGAGGCAGTGCAGAAGAGGACGTTCACTAAATGGATCAATTCCCACTTGGCAAAGGTAAGAGTCTGTCTTACTGTCTGTCTGTCTGTCTGTCTGGCAGGCCTTTCTGGTCATTGTTGTGTTTACACTAAAAGGGCTGTAAAGATTTAGACCCCCCCATCTGACCAAAACAGGCAGAAATGTCAGGTGGTCTTTTCAAATAGCACTTACACTAAAAGGGGTATTATCATCATTTTCACAGTATTATTCCAACCTCATAGTGTGGAAATATATATAAAACACAGGAAAACACGTTTTCACTGCACTGTGCCTTTAAAAGTATTAGGCTAACCAGTCATGAGACTTGGTTGCGCCACCCCCTAGATCACATGTATGCACAGCACACACTACTGTTCCTTCTCACCTGACCTTACATCAGATCGCCTGTGGATAGCTTTCAGTCTTATATCATACAAAAGTAATTATAGCTTTTTGCGTTCAACAAAAGCAATTTCTGCTTTTTCCCCTCCAGTACAGTGTACTAAATTAGGATCTGTATCATCTCATATTTATGACGTTTTCCATCTCTGCAGGCTATACTGTAGACAAGGTTTGGGCTCAGAGATTGGGGCTAAAACAGAACCCTACACCTCCTTTGCAATTAATTTGGATTGTTCTGCATAAGAGCTCAAATCCTTCATTTGCCTTCCTATTAGGCTTAGCCTACCATTTAAGCAACAGTGTTTCTGTAACCTAAACAATTACAGTTGGCGCAGCCGCATGCTTTGGTCCGTCATGTGCATGTAATTATAGTATTATAACGTATTAGGCTCCTCAATTTAACCCATTACTGCTTGAAGAGCATGTCGGGGAGCGAGTGGACAAGGCGACTGCGGCACAGCGCCACGCAATTAAACGCTATTTCAATCCGAGCCGCCGCCGCTCTCAAGGTTTCCAATTTGATTACGACAGTGGCCGCATTCATCTGCGGCGAAGCAGAGCAGAAAATTCATTTGAGGAGGCAGTCTGCAGGGAATAAACCTTGACATGATATTAAATATCAGATATCAGGACCTTTGCAGCAGAAAATTACTCACCACCAAAATATTTAAATGTCCTGGATGTGTTATAGCGTTTAAAGTAAAGACCTAATAATTTATTTATCGCACTTTATCCCCAGACAGCAAATAGATTAAAGATGTCCTCCAGCTATTTTTAATATCCAAAATATAAATACAGTACACATACGAAAATAAGTACAGACACTAAAGGATAAAAAATGTGTTCTGAGGAAAATTGTATTTTTTAAACACAACTGAAAACTTCAAGGGCATTCGAGGAGTTGGTCTGCCAGAGATTTTTCATATTGTCCCCCCCACTTGCTTCAGGAACAATAGAGGAACAATAGAGAACAGAAGACAAAAGAGGGAAGCCCCCCCTTCCTCACCCACCTGTGCAATGTCACGAGGATACCTGGACCACCTAGTGGGATGTGGCTTTTGTTATGTAAATCAGGTGAATGAGCTGAATAGGAGACTGGAGTAGGACTTTAAAGTCATGTAGGGTTGTGCTTTATGCCCTGCTTCTGGGCTACATTCATGTCATATTAACAACCTAATTTGATCCTAATCACCAACCTGAAACTATGTGGATGATATCTCATCAAACCTTCTGGAACGGTGTTGATCCCTCATCAAAGCACTGGGGAAGATAGGGAATCAGGCAGGACTACCTGACATAGTTTGTTCTTTACGATTAAACTCGACATGTTTGATTTAGGCTACCTCCTCTATTCTGGAATGATTATATCGTTGCTCTGTGCTCTGTCTAAATAGCTTTTAAATTCTTAAAGGTAATTGCTTAGCTTTTTTTCTGACTCGTCTCCTGTTGATTAAACCCCCCCCCCCCGCCTCCCACCATCCCTTCTTCATGCCTATTTAACCTCTTCCTCCTTGAGCATGACGTTACCGTAGCGACCGATGGCAGCATGTAGGCCTATTTGTCTTAGTGGATTGCTTTGTGTCAGGTTGGTAAACGGGTTGGTAAACAGAAATGGCGCAAAGACCGTGTTGAACATAGGGCGTGTCTCTATGAGGTTGCCTTGTTGAGGGAAATAATTAGGCCTGTGGTGAAGTGCTGTTGGCTGAAACCTAGCTGACTTAACTCTACTCCATGGTGAAGGAAGTTTCTGATCAACTCCACCAACGAAGTGGAGCAGCGACCAGGCTTTGTGGAATTCATCTCTGACTACATCAATTCGGCCAAGGTCAATACTTTAAAAAAATTACAATTATGAAACGCCCACCTTGTATCTATGTTTGTCCTCTGTAGTTGCGTGGCTTTCTTTGTTTGCTGAAATCCATAATTTTTCAATAAACGTCAATCAAGTACAACCACCGACTGTTCCCTTGTTGAGATTTAATTGGCACATTTGCACTGAGTTGCCATCTTAGAGCAACAGCAATGAGCAAACAGTCAGTGGTTCAATTTGATGAATGTTTATTGTAAAAGTACGGCCTCCCGAGTGGCGCAGTGGTCTAAGGCTCTGCATCGCTGGCAGGGATGTTCTTGTCCCATCGCGCACTAGTGACTCCTGTGGCGGGCTGGGTGCAATGCACGCTGACCTGGTCGCCAGGTGTACGGTGTTTCCTCTGACACATTGGTATGACTGGCTTCTGGGTTAAGTAGGCATTGTGTCAGGAAGCCGTGCGGCTTGGCTGGGATGAGACAAGACTGTAACTACCAATTGGGCAGAAAAAAAAGGTAACATTTTTTTGGGGGGAAAAAGGTATTTCAGCAAACAAAGGCATGCAACTACAGAGGACAAACAGAGGTACAAAGTAAGCATTTCCTAATGACATTTTTTTTAAAGTATTGACCTTGGGCGAATCAATGTAGTCGGAGCTGAATTCCACAAAGCCTGTCCCTGCTCCACTCTGTTGGTGAAGTTCATCAAAATGTATGTAGTTCTGTCCCTGAGCTGTTCTTGTCTATTGATATTCTGTATTATGTTTCATATTTTGTGTGGACCCCAGGAAGAGTAGCTGCTGCTTTTGCAACAGCTTATGGGGATCTAATAAAATACCAAAATACCAAATCAGAAACTTCCTTCACCATAGAGTGAAGTTTAGTCAGCTAGCTAAAACCAAGCCTATGGGTTCCTCTATATATGTTTGCCTTTGAATGCCCTGCAGTAAAACAAACAAGTTGAATTTTTTTTTTTTTTTAAACCCCATGTAGAAAAATGTTGTGAGGCCCTAGCTAGGCTCGGCTCCCTTTTTAACTAGTCCCTTGGAAAGAGAGAGAGAGGCAAGCTAGCTGAGCTAGTGGGTTAAGCACAGCTCTCCAGGGGTAGAGGGTCATTACCATAGTTATCTCAGGCCTTTAATTCTCAGCCTAAAGGTATGTGATTAATCGTTATAACGTAGGTAGGTGAGATAACGCTGGTATGGGGGATACACCCTCTCCTTCCCCCCTGCTTCCTTCCCCCTCCTGGGCCTACCCCTCCACAGGTAACAAAAGATGATTTCATATGAGCTCTGACAAAGGGGCAAAGATAGAAGAGCGCAGTTATAGAAAATATGAATGGTTTCCTATTACACAGGGTAATATACCGTCTTGTAATATACCGTCTTGTCTATACTGCAACTTTGTTGAACCAGCACCTACATAGCATAGTATGTATGACAGTATGATTTATTTTCAGTGCACATCCACATATGCAAAACCATCCCAAAGCAAGATCAGCCAGCATGGGTGAGCCAGGGAGAATGTATATAATATGCCTCTGCATGTTGCACAGAAGAATATGATTAAAGCACTCAGACTGAAGAGCTTTTAAGTTGTACTCAGCTACTCAGCAGAGAGAGTGAGAGTGAGAGAGAGAGAGAGAGAGAGAGAGAGAGAGAGAGAGAGAGAGAGAGAGAGAAGACCCTCATTTTCCATTTTGACAAATCCTCTGTGAGAAGGTTAGGGCTTAATTATGGGCTGGCCAGTGTGAGCGGCACGGCAGGCTCATCATCTCTCAGCAAACAGCTGGGCTAGGCTAAACTAGCTGCATTAATCAGCAGCCAAGTGTTCCCAGAGATTACTGCAAAGCCCCACTGACCATTGTAAACACTTTTTTCACCCTGTCTCTTATTCTTTCTTTCTTCTCTCAGACGTTATGGCACACAACTCGTCCCAACCCCCTTCCTCATCCCACATAACTTATATTTTCAATATTTTACTTCTCTACTCCTGTATGTCTCTATCATCTTGTCTGTTTACTTCTCTACTCCTGTATGTCTCTATCATCTTGTCTGTTTACTTCTCTACTCCTGTATGTCTCTATCATCTTGTCTGTTTACTTCTCTACTCCTGTATGTCTCTATCATCTTGTCTGTTTACTTCTCTACTCCTGTATGTCTCTATCATCTTGTCTGTTTACTTCTCTACTCCTGTATGTCTCTATCATCTTGTCTGTTTACTTCTCTACTCCTGTATGTCTCTATCATCTTGTCTGTTTACTTCTCTACTCCTGTATGTCTCTATCACCTTGTCAGTATCTCATCGTTATTCTTTCCTGGATCTTCTTCCATTCAGTCTCTCTTCCTTCTTCCATTCTCTTTTCCCTTTTTTTTTTCTCTCTCTCTCTCTCTCTCTCTCTCTCTCTCTCTCTCTCTCTCTCTCTCTCTCTCTCTCTCTCTCTCTCTCTCTCTCTCTCTCTCTCTCTCTCTCTCTCTCTCTCTCTCTCTCTCTCTCTCTCTCTCGCTTTCTCTCTCTCTCTGCCTCTCTCTCTCTTTCTCTCTCTCTCTCTACCTCTCTCTCTTTCTCTCTCTCTCTCTACCTCTCTCTCTTTCTCTCTCTCTCTGCCGCTATCTCTCTCTCTCTCTCTCTCTCTCTCTCTCTCTCTCTCTCTCTCTCTCTCTCTCTCTCTCTCTCTCTCTCTCTCTCTCTCTCTCTCCACCCCCCCTCTCTAAGCATGCACATAAGGTCATAGACAAGCACACTTACAGAGGCTGGGATGTTTCCAATCAATTAAAGCCCAGACACTCACATGTAATTAGTTCCTAAAGCCCTTGATTTATTTATCTGACTCCTGTGACTGAGCTAAGTAAATGGATATTACTTCCTTATTTTGTAATTAGTAGAAATTTCCTCATTAACTCTTGGATTATAACGAGATAATAGGAGAATTTAACTTCAATTAGCCGGTGGCATAATTTGTCCGTCTGTAGAGGCCTCGGTAAAGGGGTTTTCTGTCACTCATTGAAGGTGACACAAATGCATTCTGAACATTAAAATATTTAAAGCAATGGAACTATTAGAAGTGGAATTGAAGAGGAAAGCTCATTGCTAATTAATTTTGAGAGTTGTGTGAGGTAGGGTCTTTGCTTCTCTTTCTTTCTCACTCTCTCGGTTCTCTTGTACAACATGTCTGGGTCCAGATTCCCTATTCCTTTGGTCTCACTCTCTCGGTTCTCTTGTACAACATGTCTGGGTCCAGATTCCCTATTCCTTTGGTCTCACTCTCTCGGTTCTCTTGTACAACATGCCTGGCTCCAGATTCCCTATTCCTTTGGTCTCACTCTCTCGGTTCTCCTGTACAACATGTCTGGCTCCAGATTCCCTATTCCTTTGGTCTCACTCTCTCGGTTCTCTTGTACAACATGTCTGGGTCCAGATTCCCTATTCCTTTGGTCTCACTCTCTCGGTTCTCTTGTACAACATGTCTGGCTCCAGATTCCCTATTCCTTTGGTCTCACTCTCTCGGTTCTCTTGTACAACATGCCTGGCTCCAGATTCCCTATTCCTTTGGTCTCACTCTCTCGGTTCTCTTGTACAACATGCCTGGCTCCAGATTCCCTATTCCTTTGGTCTCACTCTCTCGGTTCTCTTGTACAACATGTCTGGGTCCAGATTCCCTATTCCTTTGGTCTCACTCTCTCGGTTCTCTTGTACAACATGTCTGGCTCCAGATTCCCTATTCCTTTGGTCTCACTCTCTCGGTTCTCTTGTACAACAAGTCTGGCTCCAGATTCCCTATTCCTTTGGTCTCACTCTCTCGGTTCTCTTGTACAACATGTCTGGCCCCAGATTCCCTATTCCTTTGGTCTCACTCTCTCGGTTCTCTTGTACAACATGTCTGGCTCCAGATTCCCTATTCCTTTGGTCTCACTCTCTCGGTTCTCTTGTACAACATGTCTGGCCCCAGATTCCCTATTTCTTTGGTCTCACTCTCTCGGTTCTCCTGTACAAGATGTCTGGGTCCAGATTCCCTATTCCTTTGGTCTCACTCTCTCGGTTCTCTTGTACAACATGTCTGGGTCCAGATTCCCTATTCCTTTGTCTCACTCTCTCGGTTCTCTTGTACAACATGTCTGGGTCCAGATTCCCTATTCCTTTGTCTCACTCTCTCGGTTCTCTTGTACAACATGTCTGGGTCCAGATTCCCTATACCTTTGTCTCACTCTCTCGGTTCTCTTGTACAACATGTCTGGGTCCAGATTCCCTATTCCTTTGGTCTCACTCTCTTGGTCTCCCTTTACTTTACCTCCCTGTCTCTCTTCTTCCCACCACACTCCCTCTTCCCCCCTCTCTCTTTTCGCTAATCTCACTCTGAATGGCTGAATACCTTTTCCTCTAAACCTCTCCTCAGACCCACCATGTGACTATGCTTTAAGAGAAATCATTGATGTGGAGTCAGGGAGAAATTGAGATATGTGTCTCTCCAGTGTGGAGGGCCACGTCAGGTCATGGAGGGAGTTCTTGAGAGGGCTCACTTTGAAAATCATCAGCATATTTCTGGATTTTGGGATTCGGGACCCCTTTCAAAAGAGACTGATCCTCCTTGCTGTCAATCAATCGTCCCACAGCCAAGCTTTCCTGTGGCTCAGAATATCCTTTTAAACAGGATTTTGTGAATGTATTGTGATCATGCATATTACATGCTTGGAGACTTACTGAGCCATGTTGCTTTTATTACAATAACCATTAAGTCTAGAAAAATTGATCTTGATGGGTTAAGTTTCCAAGAAAATTTGACCTAATAGCTTTAGTTGGGTAATTACTGTATGGCACAGAACACTTCCGTAAACATTAAACTAATGCAGCTTTGGATTGACTGTTGTTTGTTATGGTTCCCCCCAGCGTGTCCCGTCCCTGGTGGTGACGGACCTGTTTGAGGACATCAAGGATGGGGTGATGCTGCTGGCCCTGCTGGAGGTCCTGTCTGGACAGAAGCTGGTGAGTCCTGGACCAACCTGCTCTGGGATCAGTTCAACTAGTCTGCAAGTGGTCTCACTCAGGGCAGCAACAAAAGCCCTTCACTCCTGGCTTTGGGTCAGATTAATTGCACTTGGTCTTGGTCACAATGTTGTTGTCTCATAATAAATACCAATCCAAGCCCACCAGATCCCCAACATGCAGGGTTAAACTCTAACGCTCCCTTGATGATGTTCAACTGAAATGACAGTAAGCTCTCTCATCAAAAAACAGAGCAATGGAATGTAATGAAGGCAGGGTTGACATGGAAACCTGTTTGTAAAGGGCATTTGATGACTGATTTTAAATACTACTGTGAAAGACTTTCTCTGTGAACCCTGCCCTCAAAGCTATGTTTACAGCATATCTATGGACATCAGTGAATGTGAGAATGGAAACGATTACATGGAAATGCTTATTGATTAGTCTTTATTAGGATGTTTGGTTGGAAAAAAATCAGGCTAGACAAACAGGGAAAAGCCACGGGGTACACACACACACACACACACACACACACACACACACACACACACACACACACACACACACACACACACACACACACACACACACACACACACACACACACACACACACACACACACACACACACACACACACACTGTTTGATGGTCCCACAAGGCCAATACAGCCTTGGGTCTAAGCTGTCTGTTATATTGATCTCTTTGCTAAAAGGCAAACACACTCAGATTCATTTTCTCTCTATCTCTGTTTCTCTATGTCTGTCTCTCTCCGTTTCTGTTTTCTCTTCCTTGTTTGTTATGTGATTCTCATTCTTGTTTTCTTTGTTATTCATTCTGCCATCTTTCCCTCTTCTCAATCTCTTTCTACTTTCCATTCAGTTCTTTTTAGTTTCAATGTTTTCATTCATTTCTCTCTCTCCCTACGTACCTTTTTCTTTCTGTTTAACATCCTTCTGACTCTGAAACTGTATGTCTCTTTAACTCTGTCTTATATTACCTCCCCACCCCCTGTCTCTAACTATCTCTCTCTCTCTCTCTCTCTCTCTCTCTCTCTCTCTCTCTCTCTCTCTCTCTCTCTCTCTCTCTCTCTCTCTCTCTCTCTCTCTCTATATATATATATATATATATATAATCTCCCCCCTCTAGCCATGTGAGCAGGGGAGGAAGCTGCGGAGGATCCACTGGGTCTCCAACATCGGCACGGCGCTCAACTTCCTGGAGGGCAGAAAGGTAGGAGTGCTCCATCTCTACCTTTCCCCCTCTCCTCTCCTCCCCCTCTATCCCTCTACCCCTCCATCCCTCTCCCCCTCCATCCCTCTAACCCTCTATCCCTCTACCCCTCCATCCCTCTCCCCCTCCATTATTTTACCCCTCCATCCCTCTACCCCTCTATCCCTCTCCCCCTCCATCCCTCTCCCCCTCCATCCCTCATCCCTTTGTCCCTCTGTCTATCTACCCCTCCATCCCTCTCCCCCTCCGTCCCTCTCCCCCTCTGTCCCTCTACCCCTTCATCCCTCTACCCCTCTATCCCTCTACCCCTCCATCCCTCTCCCCCTCCGTCCCTCTCCCCCTCTGTCCCTCTAACCCTCCATCCCTCTACCCCTCCATCCCTCTCCCCCTCCATCCCTCTCCCCCCCCCTCCGTCCTTCTCCCCCTCCATCCCTCTACCACTCTCCCCCTCTCCCACTAACCCAATGACCTTCGCCCACTCTCCTCCACTCCTCCTCCGCCCATCTCCCCCTCCATCCTTCCATCCTTCCACCCCTCTACCTGTATACTCATCCATCCCTCTCACCCTCTATCCCTCTGCCCCTCTCCCTTGACACACATGGTTCAGGTGATGGCCTTGGGGTCAGAACGAGGAAGACTGACCCCGGATGACTCTTTCTCTACTACATTCCCCTCTCTACCCCCCCCTCTCCCATCTCCTTTTGCCCTGCTGTATCTCCCTTCCCCCTTTTCCTTATCTATCTCGCTCTCTCTCTCTCTCAAATTGACTGTTTTCCCTCACTCCATGAGATCCATGTCTATAACCAGTATTCCATCCAACCATTTTATGCGAGTAAAGTACATGTAGAATAAAAATGTCATGGCAGGCCTGATGGAAACAGAAAATGTGTCAGTAAACTTTCCAAATGTCGACAAAACAAAATATGCTAGAGAAGGTGGGCTCTTTTTGTGTCTGTAAAATGAATTATGTGAGAAGTGGCGGTGGAAATGCCTTCATGTGCAAATATTAATATAATAAACATAATATCGAAGTAAACTTGGAGTCACGCAATGATATGTTGTGTGGTCTTCCCACTAAGACTCGGGTAACCATGCAGTTTATTAGGCTACAGATGAAATCAGTTATGATGAACTTCCCAAGGTGATGAACGTGATGCTGCTTTCCAATAAATATTGAGGGTCTTATTCTGGTGACATGATGATCGATGCTTGACTGCCATTTGACAAAGAAAAATATTCTCTCCCTTATCCATAATGATCTCATCATGTTTACTAGCCTACCCACACTGTATCTGCTGGCTAGAACACACAAGCCCAGAGTAGGCGCATTTGCTATTTAACACAACAGTTGTTGTTACATTCACGTCATTTAGTAGACACTCTTATCCAGAGTGCATACATTTTCCATACTAATCCCCCATGGGAATCGAACTTACTATCCTGGCGTTGCAAGTGCCATGCTCTACCAACTGAGCTACACGGGACATTGCACTTTAGATTTTTAGGCTGTACATGAAAAGTACATTTTGTGTCATCACGCACTGATTTGTGTCCGCAACAAGTCCGTTTGGTGGAAACACACCATTGGTGGAACATTTTTCATATTTTCTTTATGCTGATTTTAGAATATTCTCATGAAAATCTGTCGCCAATTGGATGGAAACCTAATTTATGAGATGGATTCCCAGTATTAGATCGCTAATACTCCACATAGCATGTCTTTGGATATACATAAATAAATCCGCAAGTATGAGCTCGCGTCTGGCGGGACATTGATTTAGCTTCTTCCTGCACTGTGACAGGGTTAAACCCTAAATCCTACAACAATAATCTGCAGTCTGGAGTGTAGACACCGAGATTGGGTGTCTCTGCCATGCCATGCTGGGATGTGTGTGTGTGTATGTGTGTAAATCTTATGTGTCCATAGACTGTATTTAGATTTGATTTTAGTTCCTATCCTCAGTGCTCTTTTATCACATTTGCCATTTCCCCTATCTCCCTATCTCATATCTGTCACAATGGGAGCATGATTTAATATCTGCTGTTACCTACAGTATATGATGTTTGGTCTCTCTCTGTCAGATAGGTTTTATATTGGTCAGACTGGTCATGTCCAAATAATCCATACTTGCGTCCTAAATAGTAGGCCGTTTGGGTATGCAAAAACATTATGTTTAATAGTATGTGACATTTCGAAAATCTAGCAGCGGTGTAAAGTACCTAAATAAGACTACTTTAAAGTACTGCTTAAGTAGTTTTTTGGGGTATCTGTACTTTACTTTAATATTTCTATTTTTGATTACTTTTACTTTTAGTCCACTACGTTCCTAAAGAAAATAATGTATTTTTTACTCCATACATTTTCCCTGACACCCAAAAGTACTCGTTACATTTTGAATGACAGGAAAATTGTCCAATTCACACACTTATCAAGAAAACATCCCTGGTCATCCCTTCTGCCTCTGATCTGGTGAACTCACTACACATAAAACATCCCTGGTCATCCCTTCTGCCTCTGATCTGGTGGACTCACTACACATAAAACATCCCTGGTCATCCCTTCTGCCTCTGATCTGGTGGACTCACTAAACAGAAAACATCCTGGTCATCCCTTCTGCCTCTGATCTGGTGGACTCACTAAACAGAAAACATCCTGGTCATCCCTTCTGCCTCTGATCTGGTGGACTCACTAAACAGAAAACATCCCTGGTCATCACTTCTGCCTCTGATCTGGTGGACTCACTAAACAGAAAACATCCCTGGTCATCACTTCTGGACTGGTGGACTCACTAAATACTCACCGCTTTGTTTGTAAATTAAGTCTGAGTGTTGGTTCCAAATAGCTAAGCTTCTGCGTTGGTGTTCAAATGTAGGCTAAGAATATTTTTGTTCTCCTTAAAATGATCACGAGTATTGCATTGTAGGCTGCATCTTTGAAAACAGATTTTTAAAGAGAGTTTTTAAATGAAATACTAAACCATCTTTTTATTTCTGAGTGTTTCAGCACCGCGGTCTCAGGATCTGGATTAATGATGTCATGTTAATCAGGCCTTTTGATTTTTGAAGTTACGGATTGTTTTAGTTTTGTAGACTACGCTAGCTATTTAATAATTGTATGTATGGAAAAGCCTTATAGCAGTCATTCTGATCTCGTTCCCATTGATCAGTGCTTTAGTTTATTATGTTGCTGTCCAGAGGTTCTGAATTTGCGATTCACCCAGCTGTCAACATTTTTCTGTGCAATAGTGTTTTGATTTGAACATTTGAAAAGTTTTGGTGTGTTTACTAGGCTATTTGATTTAATTTATGTTACAGCACTTTGGTTTCACTAATAAATATGTTGAAATGGAACCAAATGATCTGTTTCTGTCTTTAGTCCTTTTAAGTTGGATAGATGGGCTATATGGGTTGAAAGTGATAGTCTGCTTAGAATCAGCCTGAGTAGGCCTATAACGCCATTCCTATTCTATTCAGAGTTTAGAGAAATTCATCAAATTGGAAATGAGCTATTATCAGGCTGGCATGTTTGATGAATTTGGAAAAATCCACCTGCACTCAGCCCCACCCCACCTACTCAGCCAGTTCGGAGCCACTACTGAGAGTTGCAACCGTGGCATACCTTTTACTAAACAGTACGTACTAAATAGTATGCGATGACGTGTACATAGTATGCAGTTTATGTATTTAGTAGGTTGGTATGGGTATTTTGACACGGCCACTGTCTTCTTTCCCGTATATCGCCCTCCTTCTTGACGCTGTATGAAGGCCCTTTCTTTGTCATATTGTTGAAGCAGTGTCCCTCCATCTACTGTCAACCACTATCTTTACATAGTCTAAGGACCCCATTCTGATATGAAATGCTGTATTATGTATAAACTGCCTACTAGACCCCCTCTTTAGACCTGTCTTAGATATAGAAACATGAATTATATGTACAGTACTGCTCGGTCTCTGACCCTCTCCCAAGTGGAGCTTCTACAGTTTTTCCTTGTCATGGAGACCTTTCCCACCCCATATTGTCCCTCCTCCATACCACAGTCCCAGTGTAATATGATAACCTTTAAAGCTCAGACTCCTCTCCTCTGTAATATACCCTCTGATATGGATAATATGATGAATGCCCAGGCCCTCTCTCTCTATGATATACCCTACCCCTCTCTCTCTCTCTCTCCTCTCTGCTGGGTGTAATCCCCGGTGCTGTCTGTGTATAGGTGATAGATCTGTCCTCTCAGCCCGCCGTAGAGCAGCCAGGGTTATCTCACTGCTAGAGTCTTTATCGCTTGGCTCACACTCGATGAGGCATCCCCCTGTCACTCACCCATACTATATACCTCCTCTAACTGCATCCAATCTCTCTCTGTCTACCTCTCTTTTGCTCCCTCTCTCTCTCCTTTTTTCTCACGCTCACTCAAGTCTGCGTACAGGGGATCACCGGTTAGTACCAGCTTATTTTATGTTTTCATGAAAGTTATTATGAATGATATTACACTTGGGTACTGTGTTCATAGTCCGTATCCGTATTTCCATATATTGTACCATTACTAGATTGAGTGAATTTGTGCATATTTGTTCCAGACAGTATGTATTAGAACGGATATGATTTCTGATAAGTGATATCCTACAGTATAATGCTAGATATTGTATGTTGTGACACAGATCAAGCTAGTCAACATCAACTCGACTGACATCGTCGATGGAAGACCATCTATCGTACTGGGGTTGATTTGGACAATAATCCTCTATTTCCAGGTAAAGTGCCTCTGTGGTGGGTGGGTGTCATCCCACTACAAGTAATGCAGCATTATTGCACAATTACACAATAAAGGCAATGGTGTTTAATTTTGTGAGTCAGCCATACTCTGTCTTCTTGGCACAAAAAGCTGTGCTTTCACTATAGCAAAAAATCTCTCTATCTCTCTATCGCTCTCTCTCCCCTCGTGCAGATAGAGGAGTTGACCAGTAACCTGCCAGCGCTCCAGGCCCTCTCTAGCAGCACCTCCTCAGTGGACAGCTCAGACACCACCAGCCCGCCTGTCAAGAGGAGGCCCCTCCCCCCGCTGCATGGTGGGGCCAGGAAGGCCCTACTCAGATGGGTCCAGCAGACCGCCACCAAGTACGGGACACTACAGCCACTGCACCTACTGCAATATAACATGATGATACTTATGATATTACTAACTACAGTAACACTTCTATTACCAGTACTAATCGTGGTTGTAGTGATAGCTACTGATAATGATATTAGGATAGCTAATAATAAGTGATGGTGTTATTGATGTAATGCTGTATTTGTCTGTCTCTTCAGGCATCTGGGGATCGACGTGAAAGACTTTGGGCCGAGCTGGCGTACAGGTGTGGCATTCTTCGCAGTGATCCTCTCTCTTCGACCCCACCTGGTCGACATGGAGCGTGTGCGGAGGAGAGCCAATCGAGAGAACCTGCAGGAAGCCTTCTCATTGGCCGAGACTGAGCTGGGCATTCCGCAGCTACTGGACCCAGAAGGTAAACCACAGCCAGAGAGGTCATTTCCTGTTTGGCAAATTAATGTGGGTCGTTCCACGAAATTAGTGCCTTTTGCGTCCCTTTATAATGCTAAGTAGAAATTGTGCACAAACATTCAAAAAGCATGTTATATTAAATTGAGTGCCCTTTAATATAGAACACATGGAAAATTCAATAAATCTTTTTTTTTTATTTGAATAAAGACTTGCTAAAGTGCCTAAATTCAGCATTTTGAAATCCGTCTGTGCATCCTCTCTGACTTCTGGGAAGACACTAGCCCACTTAATCCTAACATTTATCCAAGTTCACCATCATTGTAAAGTTATTTTGTTTCTTTGACAAAGCCATTTCTCTAGATTACTATTTATTTCATGTGATTAGTGATTCATTTTAAGGTTAAAAAAAACGTTCCCTCATTTTAAGGTCAACCCTGTTACGTGAACTGAACTGTCATTTTAATACAGTGAAACTATTCGTTTTTTTACATTGAACATCTAATAGTCAAATCATAGTGTAAAAGCAAGTGAGCTGGATCTTCTCTTCTGGGCCATGTTCTGGTGTTTTGTGATGAACATCTGAGAGGGTTGAACATAACATGTCAACCCTGTTACCCATATAGACAGGCTACAAATGTTTTAACAATAAAACAGTTTTTGGTGAAGCTTGCATTCAATTGTCCTCCCTGTTTCACACAACCAGCTTCCATTCCCCCTGTCACAAGGGTTTTATGGATGACTTAAGATGAAGTCATCAACCCTGTTACGGTCAACCCTGTTACGGTCAACCCTGTTACGGTCAACCCTGTTACGGTCAACCCTGTTACGGTCAACCCGGTCAACCCCGTTACGGTCAACCCCATTACGGTCAACCCTGTTACGGTCAACCCTGTTACGGTCAACCCTGTTACGGTCAACCCTGTTACGGTCAACCCTATTACGGTCAACCCTGTTACGGTCAACCCTGTTACGGTCAACCCGGTTACGGTCAACCCGGTTACGGTCAACCCTGTTACGGTCAACCCTGTTACGGTCAAAGCTGTTACTTTATTTGGCACCTACTACGCACTTACTATAGTCATTTTTTTATTTAACCTCTTGAAATGGGAAAACATGTTTTTTATTAAGTTGAACATGTGCTTTTTATGACAGAATGTTAAAATTAGGTGAAATTAAACTTTTTTTTGCTCACCAAGTTACACTACTCAAAAGGCCTAATTGATGGAATGGCCCAGGTACACTGAACAAACTAACCAAAAGTCTAGAAAACTTCTGGTTAGAAAACTTCAACTTTTCTAGATCTTTACAAACCTGAAGCTGATATGTCAGCCACGCTCCATGTCAATACAAAGATTCACTATGCTTTCACTAGTGTACATTCCTGCCTGTGTATCAGATACATCCCTCTAGAGTGAATCCTCTCAACAGCCTCTGTGCTCCTTCACGGCTGCCCCTCAGAATGAGCTCTGACAAATCCAGTTTGACATCACCATAATTAAGGGCCATTAGGGCTAGAGAGGAGTCAGTGCCAGAGAGAGCATCCAGCAGCTCACCAACATACCATATAAACCTGATATGACAGTTTGATGCAAGGTGGCAGGCCTTCCACTCTGTCTGAGGTTTCTGTTAGAGGCTTTCTTCTGCTTGATTACAAAGATCAGTGATGGCTAATCGCAGTAGTCTGTTGTTGATATAGCTGGAGTTAAATAGTGATGAATGGTTAGCTTTTTCCAGATTAGATGTCATTGAGAATGCTATGTTAATACTAGTATCTGGTTGTTCATAACAGCTGGTATTCAGTACAGTTCAGTGTGTTGTGGTGACTAGACTGACCCCTATCTGTTCTTTCATTGCCAGCAGCATACCACCCTGCATACCACTGCTGGCTTGCTTCTGAAGCTAAGCAGGGTTGGTCCTGGTCAGGCCCTGGATGGGAGACCAGATGCTGCTGGAAGTGGTGTTGGAGGGCCAGTAGGAGGCACTCTTTCCTCTGGTCTAAACAAAGATCCCAATGCCCCAGGGCAGTGATTGGGGACACTGCTCTGTGTAGGGTGCTGTCTTTCGGATGGGACGTTAAACGGGTGTCCTGACTCTCTGAGGTCATTAAAGATCCCATGGCACTTATCGTAAGAGTAGGGGTGTTAACCCCGGTGTCCTGGCTAAATTCCCAATCTGGCCCTCAACCATCACGGTCACCTAATAATCCCCAGTTTACAATTGGCTCATTCATCCCCCTCCTTTCCCCTGTAACTATTCCCCAGGTCGTTGCTGCAAATGAGAACGTGTTCTCAGTCAACTTACCTGGTAAAATAACGGATAAATAAAAAAATAAATTTCTCCCCAGATGTGGATGTTGACAAACCGGATGAGAAGTCCATCATGATGTACGTGGCCCAGTTTCTGAAGCACCACCCCAACCCTTGTCAACAGCAGAACAGTGACTCAGACACCCAGCCAGAGGAAGAGGTAGCAAGCCCTGTCCCTCTCCCCACCTCTCCCTCTCTCTCCATCTTCACAGCCATGTCTCTTCCTATTGTTTTTCTCTCTCCGTTATTTACATCATTTGCCGCTATTGTCCTCTATTCAAGAGTTATCTCAGACCTACAGGTAGACTTGCGGTGTGTGCTGTGTCTGTAAACCCTTGCCCCTAACACTGACACAAACTACCCAACCTTTCCTTATTGTCACCTCTCACATTCCCTTACTCCTTAGTGATGTGATGTAATGTCTTCTTGTCTGTTGTTGATCAATCACTTCTTTTTTGGACATCTCTCCCTTCTTCTTTTTTTCTCGTTCTCTCTCTCCACTGTGGTGTTGTCTGTGTGGTCACTGCATCCCTGTGGTTGTTGTGCCTGCCTCTGTTCCACAGCATGGTCTTGCTCCTCGAGATATTGAGGAGATGTTGGAGGTAGGTTCAGTCTGTAGAAGTATTAGTATCCTCATTCCGGTCCACTGTGCAGGTTCTCCATCAAACGTTCCAAAAGAACATTCTTAGAATGTTTGTAATTCCCCGCTGGAACACATACTGCTTCTAGCCCGGTTGCCAGCCTGTTTTTGCTTCAGCCAACTCTGTCAGTGTTTTGCATGACAACAACAAAGGAGGCAGCTACAGTAGAGACAGACTGACACCCAGGTTACATTGTTTCTACATACTTTAAATATTCACCATTCCATTTTATTGTTGTAATCACCAGCTCTACTATTGTATTCTGGTGGAATTCGCAGTGTTTTATGTGGTAAGGGAATTCATTTTTTTCTTTCCACATCTCATTTTACCTGAGGTGATAGTCCTGTATTATATGATGTGATATTACCATTATATTAGCATTAGTGCTAACAGCTACGTTGTATTAGCATGACAATGGCCGCAGCTGGCTAGGGCTAGGCAGGGAACCCTTTTATTGGCAGACGGTTTGATGGAAAGCCTTGGGTTTTGAATGAATAGTGGTTGGGTTTTGTAAGGTTACAGTTTCAGCTTCGAGTGGCTTTGACATTAAGTCTCTCTAACTATGCCTCTTTTGCGTCAGTGTAGGATTTTGATATGTCCTTGCCTTGTTATAGCCACTGGTTAGTACTCTCTACCGCACTGACAAAGATGTGTAACACTTTGTGTTGTTTATTTACATTCAGTAAAACGTTTTTTTAATGAAATAAAGAAAGAAGATATGATTTGGCAGTGCTGATTTCAGGGACAATACACTAACTAGGCTGTAACAGTGAATGTTAGCTAGCTAGTAATATGATCCCCCCCCCCCTGTAGTGTGTTTAGGGGACTGCCATTCAGAGAAGAGAATACGTTCCCTTAGCAGGGGATTCCAATCCAACGTCTGTAATGTGAATAAAGAATACAGCCTTACAATGGGATGGCTGAGCAGAATAGAATGGGCTGAAACTGAATAGGGAGTGTTAACATTGAATGGACTGTTGAACTAACTAACTTGTCATCATACAGTACCTTCGGAAAGTATTCACACCCCTTGACTTTTTCCACATTTTGTTGTGTTACCGCCTGAATTGGATTAAATTGCGATGTCACTGGCCTACACACAATACCCCATAATGTCAAAGTGTCAAATACCCCCTAATGTCAACATTTTTCAAAATTAATAAAAAATGAAAGCTGAAATGTTTTGAGTCAATAAGTATTCAACCCCTTTGTTATAGCAAACCTAAATAAGTTCAGGAGTATAAATGTGCTTTACAAGTCACATAATAAGTT